>NW_028157483.1:215251-376412 GCF_964263955.1 Coregonus lavaretus
ATATTGTTATGTGTATTCATATAGTTGATGATATTGTTATGCGTATTAATATAGTTGATTATATTGTTATGTGTATTAATATAGTTGATGATATTGTTATGTGTATTAATATAGTTGATGATATTGTTATGTGTATTCATATAGTTGATGATATTGTTATGTGTATTCATATAGTTGATGATATTGTTATGTGTGTTAATATAGTTGATGATATTGTTATGTGTATTAATATAGTTGATGATATGTTTTGTGGACAGTGTTATAATAGGCCTACTCTCCTTAACATGTTTTCGATATAAATTAGATGCGTGGGGTGAATTCGTTCTGTTTCCATCTGTGTGCCCCAGGGTGATCACTCCTACACTATCTAGAATCTAAAAGGGTTCTTTGGCTGTCCCCATAGGAGAACCCTTTGTAGAACCCTTTTTGGTCCTAGGTAGAACCCTTTTGGGTTCCATGAAGAATCCTTTCCACAGAGGGTTCTACATGGAAGCCAGAAGGGTTTTACCTGGAACCCAAAAGCGTTCTCCTGTGGGGACAGCCAGAGGACCCTTTTGGAAAAAAAAATTCTAAGAGTGTACTGTATCTTAGGTCTATAGACTTGTCTTCTCAAAACAGGCTTAAAACACAACAAGCAACAACATTTTCTCTTTCTAATCTACTGTTAACTCATTTCACTCAGGAAGGCATGTTGTGTGAGAGACAAATAAATACTGTGGAAAGACTAACAACAACTTACACTTCCTCAAAACAGGTTGTGTGTGTTCATTAGTGCCCACCGTAGAAAAACGTTTGGTAACAGAAACCGTTTAGGTCACGTTGTACAGCGTTTGGAGTAAACTGTTTATGCAACATTTTAAAACTGTTGGCTGCTGTGTAAACTAATGAATACAACCCAGGTAGTAGCCTACAACTCGGCTGTTGATGTCTGCCTCATGCTGAAACCTGAATTTAGCCTGAGGGGTGGACTATGATGCAAGCTAGATATACTGGTTTTCTAAAGTTAGCTAGCTTCAGTTATCTTCACATTCCAGCTCAGGCCTCATCCATAGGAATGTACAGAGTGCCAGTCATCAGGAAGGTGCTCTCTCAGCAGAACGGAAAATATATAATGACTTGACAGTTTAATCATACAAAATGGCGCTAACTGGACGTGGGCAAGTCAAATTCAATCATTGGAGGTTGCTGAGGGGAGGACGGCTCATATTAATGATACCATTCCACCTATTCCGCTCCAGCCATTACCACAAGCCCGTCCTCCCCAATAAGGTGCCACCAACCTCCTGTGAACTCAATACATCAATATTCATTCGTCATAGTTCTACATTTCACATTTCGTATGATAAATGTAATTGTATCATAGTTCTACTATAGTGTAGCGATCTGTGCAACTTCCGGCGTGAGTTTACTGTGAACACTGAGGCTGTACCCACTTTAAGTTACAGTTTTAACAGAGACCAAGTAGGCTATTTGATCATTATGTAAAAAAGGCCTCCAATAACATTTAACATGGAAATAGCTGTTCTATCATTCAGCCTACAGTAGCAGCCAATGTGTGGTGTTCAATGTAAGCCTACATTCCATGAGACTTTTGAACAAAACATGCAGAGCTTGACATTAACCTGTTTATCAACTTGTCCTTCACACAAGGAGGAGGTGACTGAAAATGTTGTTGTGTTTGATGCAAGAAACCACTTTACTAAATAAAATGCATCATTATTCCCATGTACTATGATGCAATTCCAACCAAGTAACCCAATTGGCGCCAATGGCGCGATGCGTAGGTTGTTTGCCTTTTTACAAGAGCAACCTGGGTTCACTTCCCTGCCCCGCTGTTTGCTACATTGGTGTCAGAAGTAGTATGGTGTCTGTGAGGCCATCAGATTGCACGGCCCGGATGTGTGAGGGGTCTGAGTAGTCGAAGCACGAGACTTGCTTTTATAGGGGGCAGTGTGAGACAGGTTACAATTCCCATCGCAGCAATAGGGTTAACCTAGTTTTGGCCAGCGACCTGGGTTCACTGCCCTGCCCCGCTGTTTGCTACAATATTAATATCACAGGCTACCCGACGTCCGTTGAACAAAGAGACACAACAATATGAGTGAAAGGATTTTAGGATAATATCAGTTAGTGTTTATTTAGAGTTGTCTTCTGGGTTCAGCCTTCTAGCTTCCTTTATCAATTGGGTGAAATATAACAAATGACATGGTCTCAAAGTTTGGAGATAACCAGTCCCAGTTTAAATCGCCCATGATTTCAATTTCATTATTTCCCCAGAGCAGCAAGGGAATCTAGAGACTCAACCTTTGCAGAATCAGAATTACCTTTATTCGCCTAAGTACATTTGCATGTACATATGTAGGATCTTAATTTGAGCCAGTTTGCTACAGCAGGAAAATATTCCTGCAGCAACAGGAAATGTGATTTATAATTAATGGACATTTTTGTATCGGTTGATACATTTTTAGTAAGGGAACCTCAAGTCTGCCATTTCTAAGAGGAAATTACAAACTTCAGAAGCCTTTTAAAACCTCAAATACACTACAAGTTTTACATTTACTGCGTTGAGGGAAAGTTATTCTGCAGGGGGGGTGATCAAATTAAGATCCTACATCTGTACACATAATTCTACATGGTGATTTTTTACATTTTAGTCATTTAGCAGACGCTCTTATCCAGAGCGACTTACATGCATTGCGAGTGCATACATTTTTATTTTTTATACTGGAATCGAACCCACAACCCTGGCGTTGCAAATGCCATGCTCTACCAACTGAGCTACATCCCTGCCGGCCAGTCCCATAATAATTAAAATGTCCTGTTACTGCAGGATTATTTTCCTGCTGTAGCAAACTGGCTAAAATAAAGATCCTACATCTGTAGCAATACACCTCTCTTTGATGTACATGGCTATATCAGGATTGACTTTTGACCATTTGACATCTTTTATTTACTGTTGTTTAGGCTGGTTGAATGAGTCGCCTATAAAAGCTACTTCATCTGCAAGAGAACAGGCGGCTGCACCAGCGACTGTAAGAAGTTATGTGATTTCCTCATATGAACGTGAAAGTAAGTGTGTAGCCTACGCAGTTACACAATGGCTGTTGAAACTGTGGCACATATTTCTCGGTAACATTAGAAGTCGGATGAATGTGTTGATATGTAGGAAAGACGGGCAGACTCTCGTAGGTCTAGGCTAAACTACTTACTATTATAAGGTTAGGTCGACGTCAGACATTCAATAGTCAGAGTAGGTTTGAGATATGATCACTTATCATGCTGACAAACCTGATGGTCTCCGTTTGAAATGGTGTGTAAAATACCATGCCTAGGCTACAAGCTCTGTCCTGCTACTGTTAGGTCTATAACGTTATGGGAACTGATCTGAACAGGTTTAGGCTGGTCATCTAGGATATGTAGGCTATAGTTGAGGTATAGACCTCCATCTGTATCAGGACTAGGCTCCTGCTACTGTTACTGTTATAACGTTATGGGAACTGATCTGAACAGGTTTAGGTTGGTCATCTAGACTATAGCTGAGGTCAGTTGTGATTTTAGCATGTCAATCTTGGTGGGGCAAAACATAAATAAAGGGGGATGCATGCCAGCAAAGCCACTCCACAACACAACACTAAACAATACATTCATTGCACTATAACGGTGACAAACTGTTAGGGCCTACATAAAGCAGAGTCCCAACAGCAGAGTCCCAACAGCAGAGTCCCGACAGCAGAGTCCCGACAGCAGAGTCCCAACAGCAGAGTCCCAACAGCAGAGTCCCAACAGCAGAGTCCCAACAGCAGAGTCCCGACAGCAGAGTCCCGACAGCAGAGTCCCGACAGCAGAGTCCCAACAGCAGAGTCCCAACAGCAGAGTCCCAACAGCTGTCCTATCATTTCTCTTCATTATTTATCTTCATATGAAAAGGATTAAAAAGGATTTGCCTGTAGATTGTCGACCTGATTCGTGATGATGACTGCTGGCTAAGATTTTGAAAGTATGATGTTGACATGATCAGTCCAATCAAAGCTACTGTAGATATAATGTGATTTGACGTAATTTTATCTGTGGCCAATGAACTTCTTGGATGGGCACTTCTAATGTAACTCTATGGCAGCACCCAAGGGGCTTGAATTTTTTAGCTCTACCCTTAGACTTGGCGGTGACGTAGTGTCCCCAATGAATTGTCTTCTGGCTTGCCCCACCACCACAGGTGATGGGGCTTGCCCCATCACCACTGAGCTAGGTTGAAACACCTGCATTTTGGAGCTGCCTTACTCAAGAAAACAAAAAAGAGACCATGTTTCTATGCGGCTATATTAACTCAATTATATATTTATTTACATTGTTAGCAAACTGATATGTGACACGTATTAATGCCACAATAACATGCAAAACAGGAAAGGCCACCTGCGCTGAATGACGGGTCACCACTGGCTGAGGTATAGACCTTGATCTGCTTTACACAAAAAATTACTGTTATACATTATAACCTAGCCTACTTTAAATAATATAAAATCTCTTAATTGTTACAAAAAGCCTTTCTGTATAGATCACTGATCCCCCCCAGATCAATCAAGCCCGTTTTAGCCCTTCTGTCTACATTCTCAGATATGTTTAGAAAAGAACAGATTCAAAGATAATAAATGGCCGACTTTTAATGAATAAAAATAAGTGTAAGACATGGCCTTGTGTTGCTGCACTGTCTATAACTACCTTAACAAACAGTGACTTATTATTATCATTGACAGTTAACATGGAGAAGAGATGTCACAACTACATATTCATGTGATTGCATTAAATCACCTGACTGTTTCGATATGTCTGTTAGTAAATGTTTTGTAAGAGATAATTAATAAATGATAACAATTCACATTCAAGAATTACTGTGTTAACTACAACCAACATGTTGGATCTCTTTTTAGGGGTCAGTGGTCTAAAATGAGTTTCTCTGGGGAGAGAGAGGAGGGGGGCCCTGCCTCTAAAATGAGTTTCTCTGGGGAGAGAGAGGAGGGGGGCCCTGCCTCTAAAATGAGTCTCTCTGGGGAGAGAGAGGAGGGGGGCCCTGCCTCTAAAATGAGTTTCTCTGGGGAGAGAGAGGAGGGGGGCCCTGCCTCTAAAATGAGTCTCTCTGGGGAGAGAGAGGAGGGGGGGCCTGCCTCTAAAATGAGTCTCTCTGGGGAACATGACACCAAAGCTAAGAGGTGAGATAACAATTTTGTTTAAGAATTATTAAGAGTTTATTTCCTAAATGCTATTTCCACAATTTTTCACGTGTTTTTTAATCAGAAATGGTTGCTTATGGGTACCTTCAATATTACTGTTCTCAGATGTTTAATTAATAGATTTTAGATGTATATCATTATTATTATTTTTATTGCAAAACGCTATATATCCATTGTTTAGCTGAAATTGAATGTTCGTATCCTGTATATTTGACTGTATTATCTGGTTGTCTCACCTAGCTATCTTAAGATGAATGCACTTACTGTAAATCGCTCTGGGTGAGAGCATCTGCTAAACAGGTGGGGCTCTGCCCTGAATGACAGGTCACCACTGCTCCAAAGCAATTACATGTTGCACAGGAACCACTGACTCGCTGCATGTTTCTATTATCAAGACACCTGCTGGTAACTCTTATCTGGTTAGTACAGCTCATGAGGTGTCCTAAATATCTGCCAACTAGGTGGGACGGTTATGAATAAAGAGGCTTCATGCATAGCTTTAATTTATACCCATAAGAGTAGGACTAAAATGGCTTTATTCTCAGCACTTATACGACACATTTTCTACTCTGAGATGCTTTTTGGATATGGGCCCAGACCTCAAAACATTGTTTTAAAAAACGAATCATTTTGTTTTACATAATAAAAAATGAATATTACTAATGTAAGCCACTGTAAAGACTGGGTTTAGTTTATTGTGTTGCTCTGCTCATGTCCGCGTTCTGGAACTGTCCGCGTCCCCGTACAGAACTGTCCGCGTCCACGTACGGTTTGGCGCCAAGCATATTGTCCAGTCTGAGGTGATGTTGGGGAATAACGACGGAGTTCGTTACAGTGTTGAGACACCGAAGTTGATTGTTCAATTTGCTTTTTGCGTAATGGTCAGTGACAGTATGAGTGTAGCCAGATCCTTTTCACTCGCTATTCTTGTTTCATCTTGTGGTTCACCGGATTCGTCATCATCCTCGAGGGACAGACGAACGACCTGCTAGCTATCCAAGCTAGTCGGTACAGCTAGCTAAGCTAGCTACTCTACCAGCAGCATCCTAGTTATCCTAGCTACCACCACATCATCACCGGCTGCCTGCATTTCTTATGGACCGATGGAGCTCCCGGGTTGTTTCTTCCACCTGTTAAATACCGTGGAGGGCTTCTCCCTCTCTCGTTGACGGATGCTGGCTTCCTACGCTCCCTCTGTGCGGTTCTCCTCTCTTCACTAGATGGACGGTAACTTTAGTGTTTAACCCCTCTGTGTCAAAGGACCACACTTTTGAATATTATTTTCGCGGCGCCTCAAGTCACATTTTTACAAAGTTTTTTCCTGATGAAAAATAGTTAATTGCATCCACCATGGAGCCCAGTTTCATAAGATTACCTTATGTCTTATTTTAGGTCATTTTTCACCCTACCAGCTCCTATTAGTTCTATTGAGCTCCGTGGCACTGACTCGCCTTCAGAACGTTCTATTCCCAGTCCATTGTTCTGCGTCACAATGCCAGCTTCACTATTGTTATCAATGAGACCTGCCTGCGTTAACCCTGTAGGTTTACCTCAGGTAACTTATTATTAACAAGGTTACAGCTACTTGGTGAGCGTTAACCCTGTAGGTTTACCTCAGGTAACTTATTATTAACAAGGTTACGGCTACTTGGTGAGCGTTAACCCTGTAGGTTTACCTCAGGTAACTGATTATTACCAAGGTTACGGCTACTTGGTGAGTGTTAACCCTGTAGGTTTACCTCAGGTAACTGATTATTAACAAGGTTACAGCTACTTGGTGAGCGTTAACCCTGTAGGTTTACCTCAGGTAACTTATTATTAACAAGGTTACGGCTACTTGGTGAGCGTTAACCCTGTAGGTTTACCTCAGGTAACTTATTATTACCAAGGTTATGGCTACTTGGTGAGCGTTAACCCTGTAGGTTTACCTCAGGTAACTTATTATTACCAAGGTTACGGCTACTTGGTGAGCGTTAACCCTGTAGGTTTACCTCAGGTAACTTATTATTAACAAGGTTACGGCTACTTGGTGAGCGTTAACCCTGTAGGTTTACCTCAGGTAACTTATTATTAACAAGGTTACGGCTACTTGGTGAGCGTTAACCCTGTAGGTTTACCTCAGGTAACTTATTATTAACAAGGTTACGGCTACTTGGTGAGCGTTAACCCTGTAGGTTTACCTCAGGTAACTGATTATTACCAAGGTGACGGCTACTTGGTGAGTGTTAACCCTGTAGGTTTACCTCAGGTAACTGATTATTAACAAGGTTACAGCTACTTGGTGAGCGTTAACCCTGTAGGTTTACCTCAGGTAACTTATTATTAACAAGGTTACGGCTACTTGGTGAGCGTTAACCCTGTAGGTTTACCTCAGGTAACTTATTATTACCAAGGTTACGGCTACTTGGTGAGCGTTAACCCTGTAGGTTTACCTCAGGTAACTTATTATTAACAAGGTTACTGCTACTTGGTGATCGTTAACCCTTTAGGTTTACCTCAGGTAACTTATTATTACCAAGGTTACAGCTACTTGGTGAGCGTTAACCCTGTTGGTTTACCTCAGATAACTTATTATTAACAAGGTTATGGCTACTTGGTGAGCGTTAACCCTGTAGGTTTACCTCAGGTAACTTATTATTAACAAGGTTACTGCTACTTGGTGATCGTTAACCCTTTAGGTTTACCTCAGGTAACTTATTATTACCAAGGTTACAGCTACTTGGTGAGCGTTAACCCTGTTGGTTTACCTCAGATAACTTATTATTAACAAGGTTATGGCTACTTGGTGAGCGTTAACTCTGTAGGTTTACCTCAGGTAACTTATAATTACCAAGGTTACGGCTACTTGGTGAGCGTTAACCCTGTAGGTTTACCTCAGGTAACTTATTATTAACAAGGTTACGGCTACTTGGTGAGCGTTAACCCTGTAGGTTTACCTCAGGTAACGTATTATTAACAAGGTTACGGCTACTTGGTGAGCGTTAACCCTGTAGGTTTACCTCAGGTAACTTATTATTAACAAGGTTACGGCTACTTGGTGAGCGCGCACACTGTTCACCTGAATACATGTTGTGGTCACCTATAGTGTGGTGAGACACAGTTTAAGAGGCGATGGCTGGCAGATAGCCATCAAACCTTAAACAGTTTCTGGTAATGGTTAACATTATTTGTTTTCAGAAAAAGGTGTACAACCTAAACAAAACGCATGTCCCTGTCCTCTTTTTCAAAATGTTTGCCAATTTAAAATTTACATTTTTTTGTTAAGAAATAACCATTTTTCTTTGATGATGTGTTGTTTTTAAATGGCTGCTGGGTAATTTGATATGTGTCCAAATCTTAGTTCGTAGGCATCGAATTGAGCGAATTCTGCGCAGGTTCACTGAGTTGCAAACCAAATGGATATAATAGGGTGATTGTTGTCTAATCGGGTGGTCTAGCGAATGGATTTGTAGATCTGACGCAGTTGCTACCTCAGATTATGAGGTGTCGTGAATGAGGTATGTAGTACCCACAGACGGCCACAGGGAGTAGCAAGAGAGCTATAACTATATACCTTTTTTTTTTGCCTTAAAATCCCTAATATAACCTATTTAGCCCTAACCCTTAACTCTAATTCTAGTTTAGTTTTAACCCTAACCCCTAACCCTAGGTATAACCTATTTTAGCATTAACCGTAACCCTAATTCTAGGGTAGGGTAGCCTAGAACACTTTTAGAAACTATTTTAGTAATAATATTATCTTATTAAATACAATTATAGTGCGAAATAGCATTTTGATTATTTTGTTAATCAAAACCTGTCTAAGCGTTTTGCTATAAAAAAAAGAAGTTATTTTATGATATTTATTATTGCAAGGCAGAGCACTTGATAAACAAGCCACATTAGTTTTATTTTTCAAATGTGGTTTGAACTGGGTGACCTAGTAACCTCTATGTGAAATTCCAGCAATTGGCGTGGGATAGGTGGGGCAGGTTTGAGACTGATCTAAGGAATTAACAACAAAAATACACTTTATTTCTCAGCTGCCTCACTAATGTCTGTACGTGAATTCATCACTTTTAATTGTTAAATATTTCCAATAGATGGCAGCATAAGACCACGAAGCATCAGTTATAGGCTACAAGCAGCAATATGATTAACATAAAATAGCATGCAACCAAATACTATATGTCCCATGATTTTCTAAAATGGTCACTCATTACTTTAGTTAGCTATATATCTCGTATTAGGCCTGTGTTGCTTTTGGAAGAGCAATTAAATAGTGACTATAGCAGGTGTTGAACCCCTGGTAAATAATCACTAGTCAGATGCTCCAACCTCAACCCTAGTATACATGCATTATAAAAAATAATCTTAATATCTAATATTGGGAGTAAACAACCTCGGAATAGAAAAGACAAGTGTGCGTCTTCCAGCCCACCAATAAATTACATCATGCAACCCTCCCGGTTAGCAAATGTACCTCAACATGCCCCTCGCTTGCAACGCCAGGGTTGTGGGTTCGATTCCCATGGAGGGCCAGTATGAAAAATAAATAAAAAAAAGAATAATGTATGCACTAACTGTAAGTCGCTCTGGATAAGAGCGTCTGCTAAATGACGTAAATGTAAATGTAATGAAATATATTGAGACAATTTACAGACATTAGCCTACAAGTAGCAACATAGAACTCAATTAATTGAACATTAAATGTATTTCAATATGATTGAAATAGGACTATAGCCTGCTGTTTATAATTTAATGCAGTTATCTCGGTTTTCATTTGAAGCAAATTTGTGTACGTCCCTTGTTTGCATCAATTGCAAATAGATTGGCAACTTTGTATTTGTACTCAACTTTGTTCTGAATTTATCAGTGGTCACAAAGAGACGGGTAAACCATGTGATTCTATGTTTACTGGAGATCTTCTGTGTATAAAGTCATGCGGAAGGGCAAAAAAGCATCTATGATGCTCCTAGGAAGATTCTAACAATGAATTTAGCCTTAAGATGCTTTTGGGAAACCAGTCCTGGATAAGAACATCTGCTAAATGACTAAAATGACAAATGTAAATGTTTTACATACAGATCTCATATTACTGTATTAAATGTTGTATATGTGTACAGTTCTTTATTACAAATGTCGTTATTTGTTACATTTGACTGTAAAACCTAGCAGTACTACTTATTTCTCTGGGAGTGAGGCAGATATATATATATTTATTATTACTGTGTAAAACCTAGCAGTACTACTTATTTCTCAGAGAGTGTGGCAGATATATAGTATTACTGTGTAAAACCTAGCAGTACTACTTATTTCTCTGAGAGTGAGGCAGATATAAATTATTACTGTGTAAAACCTAGCAGTACTACTTATTTCTCTGAGAGTGAGGCAGATATATATTATCACTGTGTAAAACCTAGCAGTACTACTTATTTCTCTGAGAGTGAGGCAGATATAGCATTTTAGAAAAAAACATGATTATTTGTCTCTCTGAAATGAAACCATCAAGTGATAGATTTTAAACAAATACATGTCTGTCATTGAACAACCCCATGCCATGATTAGATAGTGAAAAACTCACCAATCTCTTTCATAATTTCTTTAAACTATAAAAGCTAATTTACGAACATTTCTGAAAATGGATATATAGCGTTTTGGAATGAAACTCTTGTTTCCCCATCTGAGCTCAGAGTAGATGAGAGACGTAATGTTTGTCTCTGTTGTGTTGAAGCCCAATCAGGCAGGAGAGACCAGCCTCCCCTGTACCCAGCTGTGTGTCCATGAAGAGTGACCAGTCTATGTATCGTCCTATAAAGTTTAGAGAGGGAGACTTTTCTAGTGAACAAAGGTAAGAAGAACTCATGGGTCATGGTCAGTGAGTTAAACAACACTGTCTCTAGTCATTTCTCATCTCCCATTTTACCATTTATTTTTGTTGTTTTCATAATCCATAGGCTAAACCTTTTTTTCCATTTCCATAGTCCTGAAACAATATTAAACTAACACAATATTCCCTCCCTGTGTGTGTGTGTGTGTGTGTGTGAGTGTGTGAGTGTGTGAGTGTGAGTGTTGTGTGTGTGTGTGTGTGTGTGTGTGTGTGTGTGTGTGTGTGTGTGTGTGTGTGTGTGTGTGTGTGTGTGTGTGTGTGTGTGTGTGTGTGTGTGTGTGTGTGTGTATGTGTGTGTGTGTGTGTGTGTGTACTCACTGGATGAGGAGATGTAATCTGATGTTTTGTCCACAGAAACCAACAGGAGAGATCAGAGTCAGAGATTCTCAGTGGTCAGTCTTCCCAGAGTCATCAAACAGACCTGGCCTCCATATTCAGTGTATGTGGTCCTGTTATGTACATTTGTTTTTGTTTACCTCAAGTAAAGTTGATCTGTCAATCATTCATTAATGTGTTAATGAGAAAGCATTTTGTCTCTTGCTTAACTTATTGACTTTATTTATTTCAGTTGCTTGAAGAGAATATTATGACATTTGTGAAGAACGAGCTGAAGATGTTCAAGAGGATTCTTAGTCCAGAACTCCCAGAAGGCTTTGAGAGTCAGAAGCAGGATAAGGAAGTGATGGATGCTGAAGATGAGAAGCAGGAGAGCAGTGCCAGAGAGGGGGCTCTGAAGATCACACTGCACGTCCTGAGGAAAATGAACCAGAAGGAGCTTGCTGACACACTGGAGAAAAGTAAGAGCTGTCTGCCTCATGTTGAATGCTGTTTTAGAACATTTAAAAGCTGTAGCTAAAGTACAGCTAAAGTAGCTGTGTAACTAAATGATATTGTAGCAGCCTTAACACATCACCTAGTGACCTCATCAAGTAGCAGCAGGGATGTGTTGTGTTGATTAATTTAGACAGAGAGAAGAGGAGAGACAGAGGAGAGAGAGAGAGACAACATTATTAATGCCATCAATAATACCAATAATGTAGCAGAATACTTTGTTGTGTTGAGAGAGAGAGAGAGAGAGAGAGAGAGAGAGAGAGAGAGAGAGAGAGAGAGAGAGAGAGAGAGAGAGAGAGAGAGAGAGAGAGAGAGAGAGAGAGAGAGAGAGAGAGAGAGAGAGAGAGAGAGAGAGAGAGAGAGAGAGAGAGAGAGAGAGAGAGAGAGAGAGAGAGAGAGAGAGAGAGATCCTACCAGTGTTTAGTTGTACCTTTACCTTCCTGTAGCCAGTCATTTGGAAGGATTCTGTATGGAGGAATTGTCTAAGATCACTCCCAATGTGTTTTCCAACTCATAAAACATTTTACAAAAAGCCTCAGTGCCGTTACCCTCACAAGAGAGGTATTGAAAGGGAGTGTAAAATTTGACCCCTACCTTTTTGAGAGATAAAAATATTTTTTGTTGAACAAAATCTCTTTCTCTGAGCAATTTCTCTTGGCAATTGTATAACATCATTTAATTTCCATTTTTTTTGGCATCCAATATAGAGAATTATACCATCAATAATATAATCAGTCACACCAGTCTGTAATGCATTATGAAAACATTTACAGATTTATACAGACAGTTAAGAGAATAAATTATTACAATTTAAACTTTATATAACATTCTTACAATAGTGTAGCCATTGAAACAGACATAATATTAATATCCTCTGTGTTATTTCTTCAAGTTATTTCTTCAATCAGATGAGCTTGCTGTGATTTGCCAACGTGAACTCAAATCTAATCTAAAGAAGAAGTTTCAATGTGTATTTGAGGGGATCGCTAAACAAGGAAACCCAACACTTCTCAATAAGATCTACACAGAGCTCTACATAACAGAGGGTGGAACAGGAGAGGTCAATAATGAACATGAGCTGAGACAGATTGAGACAACAACCAGGAAACAAGCAAGACCAGAGACTGCAATCAAATGTAACGACATCTTCAGACCCTTAACTGGACAAGACAAACTTATCCGAACTGTGCTGACAAAGGGAGTCGCTGGCATTGGAAAAACAGTCTCTGTGCAGAAGTTCATTCTGGACTGGGCTGAAGGAAAAGCAAATCAGGATGTCCAATTTGTATTTTCATTCCCTTTTCGGGAGCTGAATTTGATGAAAATGGAAAAACACACTTTCGTTGAACTTCTCAATCACTTCTCAATGGAAACCAAAGAATCAAGAATCTCCAACTACGACAAGTACAAAGTTCTGTTCATCTTTGATGGTCTGGATGAGTGCCGACTGCCCCTAGACTTCCAGAAGAACAAGATCTGTTGTAACGTCACAGAGTCAACCTCAGTGGATGTTCTGCTGACAAATCTCATCAAGGGAAATCTGCTTCCCTCTGCTCTCCTCTGGATAACTACCCGACCTGCAGCAGCCAATAAGATCCCTTCAGGGTGTGTTGACCAGGTGACAGAGGTACGAGGGTTCAATGACCCACAGAAGGAGGAGTACTTCAGGAAGAGATTCAGTGATGAGGACCTGGCCAGCAGAATCATCTCACACATAAAGACATCAAGGAGCCTCCACATCATGTGCCACATTCCAGTCTTCTGTTGGATTTCTGCAATAGTCCTTGAACACATGTTGAGTACAGACAAGACAGAAGAGATGCCAAAGACTCTGACTGAGATGTTCATACACCTTGTGGAGTTTCATACCAAACAGAAGAATGAAAAGTATCTTGGGAAAGAAGAGACAGGTCCACACTGGAATAAAGAGAGCATTCTGTCACTGGGAAAACTGGCTTTTCAACAGCTTATGAATGGCAATCTGATTTTCTATGAAGAAGACCTGAAAGAGGCTGGCATTGATGTCAATGAAGCCTCTGTGTACTCAGGATTGTGCACACAGATCTTTAAAGAGGAATGTGTGCTGTACCAGGAAAAGGTGTACTGCTTCGTGCATCTGAGCATTCAGGAGTTTCTGGCTGCTGTATATGTGTTCCTCTCATTCATCAACAACAACGAGAATCTAATGGGCAAAGCTCAATCAACCAGGAACTTTTTTGCACTGTTCAGAGACAAGCCTGAAGTTACTTTCTACAAGAGTGCTGTGGATAAAGCCTTACAAAGTGAGACAGGAAACCTGGACCTGTTCCTCCGCTTCCTTCTGGGCCTCTCACTGGAGTCCAATCAGAAGCACTTACGAGGTCTACTGACAAAGACAAGATTCAGCTCACAGAGCCATGAAGAAACAGTCAAGTACATCAAGGAGAAGATTAGGGAGAATCCCTCTCCAGAGAGGTGCATCAATCTGTTCCACTGTCTGAATGAACTGAATGACCATTCTCTAGTGGAGGAGATCCAAAGCTACCTGAGATCAGGAAGGCTGTCAAAAGCCAAACTGTCACCTGCACAGTGGTCAGCTCTGGTCTTTGTGTTGCTGACTTCAGAAAAGGAGCTGGATGTGTTTGACCTGAAGAAATACTCCAGATCAGAGGAAGGTCTTCTGAGGCTGCTGCCAGTGGTCAAAGCCTCCATAGCTGCTCTGTGAGTACATAAAATGACATTTAAGTACTAATCATCAGGAAGAAATGTTCAGCTTAGAGAAATATATGTATTATAATATGTATATAATATATAATATTACATTGAAAAACGTACTGAATCAATGCATTGATGTTCATATTAGTATAACAATATGACCATACAATTCTAGGAGACGGAAGATGAATCTATATGTTGTTTAAGAGAATAAACCAAATGCATCTGCCATTGTCCTTCTACACTACTGGTGTAAATATAACAGTGTGTTTGTTAAATCATGATGATCTCTCTGTCAGGCTGTCAGGCTGTGGACTCACAGAGGAAGGCTGTGCTTCTCTGGTCTCAGCTCTGAAGTCAAACCCCTCACACCTGAGAGAGCTGGATCTGAGTATCAATGACCTGAAGGATTCAGGAGTGAAGCTGCTCTCTGATGGACTGGGGAATCCCCACTGTAAACTGGAGACTCTGAGGTCAGTATTCCTGTAGTTGGTCAACAAGTGATAACTGTTCACCAGATCCACATGTTTTTACCAGGCACACATAGTCCACACCATATGTGTTTGGACAGTGAAGTTTACAGTTTTACATTTGGTGCTATGCTCCAGCATTTTGGATTTGAGATATAATGTTTCATATTAGGCGACAGTACAGAATGTCACCTTTTATTTAAAGGTATTCATATATATATATTTTTTACCGTTTAGAAATGAAAGCACTTTACGTATCTAGTTCTCCCATTTAAAAAAGTCGTAATAATTTGGACATATTCACTTATATTGTATTAAAGTAGTCATAAGTTTAGTATTTGGTCCCATATTCCTTAACCACAGTGATTACATCAAGCTTGTGATTCTACAAACCTGTTGAATGCATTTGCAGTTTGTTTTGGTTCACACACACTGGACACACTCACACACTGGACGCACACACTGGACACACACACACTGGACACACACACACACACACTTGACACACACTTGACACACACGCACACACATTTGACACACACACACACTGGACACTCACACAACCTGGACACACACACACACACACTGGACTCACACACACACACACACTGGACACACATACACACTGGACACACACACACACACACACACACACACACACACACACACACACACACACACACACACACTGGGGACACACACACGCTGGACACACACACTGGACACACACACTGGACACAGGCACACACTGGACACACAAACACACACACTAGGATTAATTTAGTCCAAAGTTTAGTATTTGGTCCCATATTCCTTACCTGCAGTGATTACATCAAGCTTGTGATTCTACAAACTTGTTGAATACATTTGCCGTTTGTTTTGGTTGTGTTTTGGTTGGATGTTTTTCCCAATAGAAACTGAATGGTGAATAATGTCCTGTCATTTTGGAGTCACTTCACTTGTATTGTCAGTAAGAATAGATGTCATTTTGGAGTCACTTCACTTGTATTGTCAGTAAGAATAGAAGATGTTTCTGAACACTTCTACATTCATGTGGATGCTACCATGATTATGAATAATCATGAATGAATGGTGAATGATGATGAATGAGAAAGTTACAGAGGAACAAGGATCATACCCCCTCTGTTATTGGTAATGGTGAGAGGTTAGCATGTTTTGTTGTAGCCTCTGTAACTTTCTCACTCATTATTATTCATGATTCATTCATGATTTTTCTTAATCATGGCATCATTAGGATTAATTTAGTAGTGTTTAGAAACATGTTATCTACTCACTTAGACAGAAAATTACTCCAGTCATCATCCACCATTCAGTTACTATTGGACAAAACATAACCCAAAACACAACCAAAACAAACTGCAAATGCAACCAACGAGTTTGGGACCAAATACTTAACTTTTGACTACTTTAATACACTATAAGTGAATTGGTCAGAATACTTATGACTTCTTCAAATGGGGGGACTAGATACATAAAGTGCTTTCATTTCTAAATGGTGAAACAGATATGTATTAAAATATCCTCAAATAAAAGGTGACATTATATACTGTCACCTCATATGAAACATTTGATCTCAAATCCAAAATACTGGAGTACAGAGCCACATTTAAAATGTTAGCTTCACTGTCAAAATAGATATGGTGTGGACTGTATACTCAATACAATCTAAATCTGATACCTCACTGTCTGTCTTTTGACTGATACTGCTTTTTAAACTGCTCTGGTCAGTCTACTCAAATATTTGTAATATGCATTTTTCTATCTACAAGCAATACTTTGATAATTTGTCATTTCTAATAATGAAACATTCATTTATGAATAGATATGGAAGGTTTCAGGACACTGATATATCTGAATATGTTGAAAAAAATATACTGACACTATTTTGACCACCAAAGAATAGCAGTGTGGTTTTAATATGATTTGACTCTTTGCAGGCTGTCAGGCTGTCTAGTCACAGAGAAAGGCTGTGCTTCTCTGGCCTCAGCTCTGAAGTCAAACCCCTCACACCTGAGAGAGCTGGATCTGAGTAACAATGACCTGAAGGATTCAGGAGTGAAGCTGCTCTCTGCTGGACTGGGGAATCCCCACTGTAAACTGGAGACTCTGAGGTCAGTATTCCTGTAGTTGGTCAACAAGTGATAACTGTTCACCAGATCCACATGTGTTTACCAGGCACACATAGTCCACACCATATGTGTTTGGACAGTGAAGCTTACAGTTTTACATTTGGTGCTATGCTCCAGCATTTTGGATTTGAGATAGAATGTTTCATGTTAGGCAACAGTACAGAATGTCACCTTTTATTTTAGGGTATTTTCATACATATCTGTGTTACTGTTTAGAAATGAAAGCACTTTATGTATCTAGTTCTCCCATTTGAAAAAGTCTTAATAATTTGGACATATTCACTTATATTGTATTAAAGTAGTCATAAGTTTAGTATTTGGACCCATATTCCTTACCTGCAGTGATTACATCAAGCTTGTGATTCTACAAACTTGTTGAATGCATTTGCAGTTTGTTTTGGTTGTGTTTTGGATTATGTTTTTCCCAATAGAAACTGAATGGTGAATAATGTCCTGTCATTTTGGAGTCACTTCACTTGTATTGTCAGTAAGAATAGAAGATGTTTCTGAACACTTCTACATTCATGTGGATGCTACCATGATTATGAATAATCATGAATGAATGGTGAATGATGATGAATGAGAAAGTTACAGAGGAACAAGGATCATACCCCCTCTGTTATTGGTAATGGTGAGAGGTTAGCATGTTTTGTTGTAGCCTCTGTAACTTTCTCACTCATTATTATTCATGATTCATTCATGATTTTTCTTAATCATGGCATCATCAGGATTAATTTAGTAGTGTTTAGAAACATGTTATCTACTCACTTAGACAGAAAATTACTCCAGTCATCATCCATCATGCAGTTACTATTGGACAAAACATAACCCAAAACACAACCAAAACAAACTGCAAATGCAACCAACGAGTTTACAACCAAATACTCAACTTTTGACAACTTTAATGAATTATAAGTGAAATGGTCAGAATACGTTTGACTTCGTCAAATGGGGGGACTAGATACATAAAGTGATTTCATTTCTAAACAGTAACACAGATATGTATGAAAATATCCTCAAATAATAGGTGACATTATATACTGTCACCTCATATGAAACGCTTGATCTCAAATCCAAAATACTGGAGTACAGAGCCACATTTAAAATGTTATCTTCACTGTCAAAATAGATATGGTGTGGACTGTATACTCAATACAATCTAAATCTGATACCTCACTGTCTGTCTTTTGACTGATACTGCTTTTTAAACTGCTCTGGTCAGTTTACTCAAATATTTGTACTATACATTTTTCTCTCTACAAGCAATACTTTGATAATTTGTCATTTCTAATAAGGATGCATTCATTTATGAATGGATATGGCAGGTTTCAGGACACTGATATATCTGAATATGTAGAAAAAATATACTGCCACAATTTTGACCACCAAAGAATAGCAGTGTGGTTTTAATATGATTTGACTCTGCAGGCTGTCAGGCTGTCTAGTCACAGAGGAAGGCTGTGCTTCTCTGGTCTCAGCTCTGAAGTCAAACCCCTCACACCTGAGAGAGCTGGACCTGAGCTACAATCACCCAGGAGACTCAGGAGTCAGACTGCTCTCTGCTGGACTGGAGGATCCACACTGCAGACTGGAGAAACTCAAGTATGTAGAGGGTTTATGTCAATGTTCATATCAGACATGTTGGAGTTATCAGGCTAGTTAAGACAAACATTCTGACCACCACTTGGACTAAGTTATATAAAGACTGTGTTTGTGTGTGTGTGTGTGTGTATGTGTGTGTGTGTGTGTGTGTGTGTGTGTATATGTGTGTCCTGTGTGTGTGTGTGTGTATGTGTGTCCTGTGTGTGTGTGTGTGAGTGTGTGTCCAGTGTGTGTTTGTGTGTGTGTGTGTGTGTGTGTGTCCAGTGTATGTATGTGTTTGTCCAGTGTGTGTGTCCAGTGTGTGTGTGTGTGTCCAGTGTGTATGTGTGTGTGTGTGTGTCCTCTGTGTGTGTGTTTGTCCAGTGTGTGTGTATGTGTGTCCATTGTGTGTGTGTGTCCAGTGTGTGTGTGTGTGTGTCCATTGTGTGTGTGTGTGTGTGTGTGTTTGTGTGTGGTCCAGTGTGTGTGTGTGGTCCAGTGTGTGTGTAAGTGTCCAGTGTGTGTGTGTGTGTGTGTGTGTGTGTGTGTGTGTGTGTGTGTGTGTGTGTGTGTGTGTGTGTGTGTGTGTGTGTGTGTGTGTGTGTGTGAGTTCAGGTGTATCCCTCAATGACTGTCTGTTCTTCTGCTTACCGCTACAGTGTGGAACATGGTGGAGAGAACACAATGAAACCTGGACTTAGAAAATGTGAGTGTTGACTGCTGTGAAGAATATGACTAAGAATAAGTCTTAATTCAAGGGAAGTCAAAGTCAAAGACCACCATCATTACTTACTTGGTCATATTAAATATCAGCTGTAGTTCTACAGAAGCACAAATCAGGGACACCAAAGTTTACAAAGAGTTGATTTGACAATGTGTGTGTCTGTGTGTGTATGTGTGGCGTGTTTGTGTTACCTTAGAAATGTGTGTGTGTGTGTGTGTGTGTGTGTGTGTAATTAATGGGAATAAGTGTGTTTTATATTACCATACAGTATAACATATGATCATTCAACAAGTCTCAAGTTACCTTAACTTCTCCTTTTGATACCTAGAAACATCTACATTAAATGAATTAGTGAAAAGTGAGTTAACATTCTAATGTGAATGATGATGATTTCTAATATTGTGTCTGGTTTCATCCATCAGATGTCTGTGATCTCACACTGGACCCAAACACAGTAAACAGAGGCCTCTCTCTGTCTGAGGAGAACAGAAAGGTGACATGGAGGAGAGAGGAGCAGCCGTATCCTGATCACCCAGAGAGATTTGAGTTCTGGGAACAGGTGCTGTGTAGAGAGGGTCTGACTGGGCGCTGTTACTGGGAGGTAGAGTGGAGTGGGGGAGGGGTTGATATAGGAGTGGCATATAAAGGAATCAGCAGGAGAGGAAGGGGTAATGACTGTATTATTGGATACAATGACAAGTCCTGGAGTCTGGTCTGCTCTGACAACAGTTACTCTGCCAGGCACAATAATAAGTCCACTACCATAGACGTCCCCTCCTCCAGCCCCCACAGAGTAGGAGTGTATCTGGACTGGCCAGCCGGCACTCTGTCCTTCTACAGAGTTTCCTCTGACACACTGACCCACCTGAACACATTCCACTCCACATTCACTGAGTCCCTCTATCCAGGGTTTAGGGTTTATGATGTTGACTCCTCAGTGTCCCTGTAAATAATAACCATGGTAACACTGGACACACACACACACACACACTGAACACACACACACACTGTACACACACACACACACACACACACACACACACACACACACACACACACACACACACACACACACACACACTGAACAAACACTGAACACACACACACCGGACAAACACACACTGGACACACACACACACACACACACACACACACTGGACAAAAACACCCACACACTGGACACACACACAATGGACACACACACACACACACACATACAGAGGACACACACACACTGGACACACACACTGGACACACACACACACACACTGGACACACACACACACACTGGACACACACTGGACACACACACACACCTGACACACACACACACACACACAGGACACACACACACACTGGACACACACACACACACACACAGTACATACACACTGGACACACATACACACTGGACACACACACTCACACACTCTGGACACACACACACACACCTGACACACACACACACACAGGACACACACACACACACTGGATACACACACACACACAGGACACACACGCACACACACACTGGACACACACACACACACACTGGACACACACACACACACACACACTGGACACATTTCCATGTGTTGTATTTTGATGAAAGGAAATCCCATATAGACTACTGGACAGGACTTTTCTATGGCATCTTCTGTTTGGGTGTCTCAGGTCAGGTCTGAGCCATGATCAGAATGTGTCTCTGTGTCTATTTCCAGCCCTGCCATTTCTACCTGTCCTGATCTAGTGTTTCACCCCTGACCTCCTCACACCGTCTCACTGTCCATGTCTGCTTTTAGCTCCCACCTCTACTTCACTGTGTTATAATGGACCTTATGCTTGTTATGTCACCTCTGGAACCAGTTATCAAACATACTGACCTTTCTGACCCTATCCCATGGCCCTACTTTCTACAACTGAACATTTAAATTCCTCTATGAGTTTTGTTTAGTGTCCATTTACTTATGTATGTATTTGTTGTATATTGGGGTTGTGCCGCAGAGCATCATGGGGGTTTGTATGTGTTGAGATGATCACGTTCCAGATAAATGGTTGAACTGATTCCTGTCTCCCGTCTTATCATTATTGAATTGTTATACAGACGTGGTTATGAAACCCACGAGACATAACAAAAGATTGGTGATGAGTAAGTCTGAATCTACAGGAACTATTCTGTCTGGAAGAAGTGGGTTTTTACAACTGTTTAAAACTGTTATTTTCTGTGGTCCAGTCTAGGCTAATGTTAGCACAGTGTATTGCTAGCAGAGGCAAGTGCATAGTCGAGCTAGCTAAGAAAGAGCGTTAACCAGTGGTGTAAAGTACTTAAGTAAAAATACTTTAAAGTACTACTTAAGTAGTTTTTTGGGGGTATATGTACTTGACTTTACTATTCATATTTTTGACTACTTTTACTTTCACTTCACTACATTCCTAAAGAAAATAATGTACTTTTTACTCCATACACTTTCCCTGACACCCAAAAGTACTCGTTACATTTTGAATGCTTAGCAGGACAGAAAATGGTCCAAATCACACACTTATAATAATAAAAAAAGAGTTATCAAGAGAACATCCCTACTGCCTCTGATCTGGCAGACTCACTAAACACAAATGCTTTGTTTGTTAATTGTCTGAGTGTTGGAGTGTGCCTCTGGCTGAACGTACATTTTAAAAACAAGAAAATCGTCTGGTTTGCTTTATGTAAGGAATTTGAAATGATTTATACTTGTACTTTTACTTTTGATACTTTAGTATATTATAGCAATTACATTTACTTTTGATACTTAAGTATATATAAAACCAAATACTTTTAGACTTTTACTCAAGTAGTATTTTACTGGGTGACTTTCACTTTTAGTTGAGTCATTTTCTATTAAGGGATCTTTACATTTACTCAAGTATGACAATTGGTTACTTTTTCCACCACTGGAGTTAACATCGTCATGGACGGCAGAAAAGGACTGGAGACGGATATCGGAGCGGGAAATCAACGTGATTAAAGGAAAGGACATTTATTCAACTGTGAAGACAAACCTTTTATTTAAAACTGCTAAATGAGCGAATTTAGGAGGAAACGTCAGTGAGTGAAGTGAATGAAGATCACGTGACTGAGGAAAATATTGCTTTGGTTGAGGACAATATTGAACTGAGTGACAATCAGGAGCTTATTGAGAAATGAACAATTATTGGAATTGTTGGAAACATTGGACAGTTTGATGAAAGTATTGAGCAGTGGAGCTCATATACAGAACGGTTTGAATATTTTGTTCTTGTAAATGACATGGATGAGGACAACATTGTGCCTACATGTTTTAGTGTAATGGGGCCAAAGACATTTAATTTACTAGACAGCCTGACAGCCTGCACAGAGTCAAATTATATTAAAACAACACTGCTATTCTTTGGTGGTGAAGATATTGACAGTATATTTTTCAACATTTTCAGTTAAATCAGTGTCCTGAAACCTGCTCTATCTATTCATAAATGGATGTTTCATTATTAGAAATGACAAATTATCAAAGTATTGCTTGTAGAGAGAAAAATGTATAGTCCAAATATTTGAGTAGACTGACCAGAGCAGTTTAAAAAGCAGTATCAGTCCAAGACAACAGTGAGGTATCAGATTTAGATTGTATTGAGTATACAGTCCACATCATATCTACAGTGCATTCAAAAAGTATTCAGACCCCTTGACTTTTTCCACATTTTGTTAAGTTACAGCATTATTCTAAAATAGATTAAATTAGTTATTTTTCCTCATCAATTTACACACAATACCCCATAATGACAAAGTGAAAACAGGTTTTTAGACATGTTTGCAAATATATAGAAATACCTTATTTACAGAAGTTTTCAGACCCTTTGCTATGAGATTCGAAATTGAGCTCATGTGCATCCTGTTTCCGTTGATCATCCCTGAGATGTTTCTACAACTTGATTGGATTCCACCTGTGGTCAATTCAATTGATTGGACATGATTTGGAAAGGCACACACCTGTCTATATAAGGTCCCACAGTTGACAGTGCATGTCAGAGCAAAAACCAAGCCATGAGGTCGAAGGAATTGTCCGTAGAGCTCCGAGACAGGATTGTGTCGAGACACAGATCTGGGGAAGGGTACCAAAAAATGTCTGCAGCATTGAAGGTCCCCAAGAAAACAGTGGCCTCCATCATTCTTAAATGGAAGAAGTTTGGAACCACCTAGATTCTTCCTAGAGCTGGCCGCCTGGCCAAACTGAGCAATCGGGGGAGAAGGGCCTTGGTCAGGGAGGTGACGAAGAACCCGCAAAGAACCCGATGGTCACTCTGACAGAGCTCCAGAGTACCTCTGTGGATATGGGAGAACCTTCCAGAAGGACATCTCTGCAGCACTCCACAAATCAGGCCTTTATGGTAGAGTGGACAGACGGAAGCCACTCCTCAGTAAAAGGCACATGACAGCCCGCTTGGAGTTTGCCAAAAGGCACCTAAAGACTCTCAGACCATGAGAAACAAGATTCTCTGGTCTGATGAAACCAAGATTGAACTCTTTGGCTTGAATGCCAAGCGTCACGTCTGGAGGTAACCCGGCACCATCCCTACGGTGAAGCATGGTGGTGGCAGCAGCATGCTGTGGGGATGTTTTTCAGTGGCAGAGACTGGGAGACTAGTCAGGATCGAGGGAAAGATGAACAGAGCAAAGTACAGAGAGATCCTTGATGAAAACCTGCTCCAGAGCGCTCTGGACCTCAGACTGGGGTGAAGGTTCACCTTCCAACAGGACAAGGAGCCTAAGCACACAACCAAGACAATGCAGGAGTTCTAAAAACCCATAACTTTGTCATTATGGGATGTTGTGTGTAGATTGATGAGTAAAAAAAACAATTTAATCAATTTTAGAATAAGCCTGAAAATGTGGAAAAAGTCAAGGGGTCTGAATAGTTTCCGAAAGCACTGTGTAACTATGTGTGCTTGATTGTATACACCTGTCAGCAACGGGTGTGGCTGAAATAGCAGAATCCACTCATTTGAAGAGTGTCCACATACTTGTGTATATTATGTTAATTATTTATGCATAGTCACTTTAACTCTACCTACATGTACATATTACCTCAACTACCTCAACTAGCCGGTGCCCCCGCACATTGACTCTGCACCGGTACCCCCCTGTATATATAGCCTCCCTACTGTTATTTTTTATTATGTTTTATTTTACTTTTTTTTATTAAAAAAATTAATGCACTGTTGGTTAAGGGCTGTAATTAAGCATTTCACTGTAATATCTGCACCTGTTGTATTCGGCGCATGTGGCCAATAACATTTGATTTGATTTGATTTGATATATAGTGTATTTCCCTGGGATATTACTCAGGTCCCACCTGTCCAGTTATGCTGCTCTGGCGCCATCTTGTGGACTGCTGGGAACACAACTTCAACTCCATTACAGTCAATGTATCCCACAAAGTGTCACTTGGCTGGACAAAGCAGTCTGAATGGAAATCAGGTCCATATATGAATACAGGCAGACACACAGCCTTACATGTCATATCACTGAGTCTCAGTTTAAATCACGGTTTAAACATAACAAGTCATTGCAAGTGAAAACATTTCTCAATTAGGTTTTAGGTTTTATTTATTCACACCAAAGTAAAGAAGTGAAAGACAAAACACTGCAGATAAATAAACAGGTACAAACGGTGTTCAGGTGAGGCTGGAAGAAAAACCATGTTTGATTATGTATGTGTGTGTGAGAGAGCATCAGGCTACATGGAGGGGATTGTTGGGTAGTTTGGTTCATCAGGCTGACCCCCAGTCTTCATGGAGGGGATTATTGGGTAGTTTGGTTCATCAGGCTGACCCCCAGTCTTCATGGACGGGATTATTGGGTAGTTCGGTTCATCAGGCTGACCCCCAGTCTTCATGGAGGGGATTATTGGTTAGTTTGGTTCATCAGGCTGACCCCCAGTCTTCATGGAGGGGATTATTGGGTAGTTTGGTTCATCAGGCTGACCCCCAGTCTTCATGGAGGGGATTATTGGGTAGTTTGGTTCATCAGGCTGACCCCCAGTCTTCATGGAGGGGATTATGGGGTAGTTTGGTTCATCAGGTTGACCCCCAGTCTTCATGGAGGGGATTATTGGGTAGTTTGGTTCATCAGGCTGACCCCCAGTCTTCATGGAGGGGATTATTGGGTAGTTTGGTTCATCAGGCTGACCCCCAGTCTTCATGGAGGGCATAATTCGGTAGTTTGGTTCATCAGGCTGACCCCCAGTCTTCTTGGAGGGGATTATTGGGTAGTTTGGTTCATCAGGCTGACCCCCAGTATTCATGGAGGGGATTATTGGGTAGTTTGGTTCATCAGGCTGACCCCCAGTCTTCATGGAGGGGATTATTGGGTAGTTTGGTTCATCAGGCTGACCCCCAGTCTTCATGGAGGGGATTATTGGGTAGTTTGGTTCATCAGGCTGACCCCCAGTCTTCATGGAGGGGATAATTGGGTAGTTTGGTTCATCAGGCTGACCCCCAGTCTTCATGGAGGGGATTATTGGGTAGTTTGGTTCATCAGGCTGACCCCCAGTCTTCATGGAGGGGATTATTGGGTAGTTTGGTTCATCAGGCTGACCCCCAGTCTTCATGGAGGGGATTATTGGGTAGTTCGGTTCATCAGGCTGACCCCCAGTCTTCATGGAGGGGATTATTGGTTAGTTTGGTTCATCAGGCTGACCCCCAGTCTTCATGGAGGGGATTATTGGGTAATTTGGTTCATCAGGCTGACCCCCAGTCTTCATGTAGGGGATTATTGGGTAGTTTGGTTCATCAGGCTGACCCCCAGTCTTCATGGAGGGGATTATTCTGTATTTTGGTTCATCAGGCTGACCCCCAGTCTTTATGGAGGGGATTTTTGGGTAGTTTGGTTCATCAGGCTGACCCCCAGTCTTCATGGAGGGGATTATTGGGTAGTTTGGTTCATCAGGCTGACCCCCAGTCTTCATGGAGGGGATTATTGGGTAGTTTGGTTCATCAGGCTGACCCCCAGTCTTCATGGAGGGGATTATGGGGTAGTTTGGTTCATCAGGCTGACCCCCAGTCTTCATGTAGGGGATTATTGGGTAGTTTGGTTCATCAAGCTGACCCCCAGTCTTCATGGAGGGGATAATTGGGTAGTTTGGTTCATCAGGCTGACCCCCAGTCTTCATGGAGGGGATTATTGGGTAGTTTGGTTCATCAGGCTGACCCCCACTCTTCATGGAGGGGATTATTCGGTATTTTGGTTCATCAGGCTGACCCCCAGTCTTTATGGAGGGGATTTTTGGGTAGTTTGGTTCATCAGGCTGACCCCCAGTCTTCATGGAGGGGATTATTGGGTAGTTTGGTTCATCAGGCTGACCCCCAGTCTTCATGGAGGGGATTATTGGGTAGTTTGGTTCATCAGGCTGACCCCCAGTCTTCATGGAGGGGATTATGGGGTAGTTTGGTTCATCAGGCTGACCCCCAGTCTTCATGTAGGGGATTATTGGGTAGTTTGGTTCATCAAGCTGACCCCCAGTATTCATGGAGGGGATTATTGGGTAGTTTGGTTCATCAGGCTGACCCCCAGTCTTCATGGAGGGGATTATTGGGTAGTTTGGTTCATCAGGCTGACCCCCAGTCTTCATGGAGGGGATTATGCGGTAGTTTGGTTCATCAGGCTGACCCCCAGTCTTCATGGAGGGGATTATTGGGTAGTTTGGTTCATCAGGCTGACCCCCAGTCTTCATGGAGGGCATAATTCGGTAGTTTGGTTCATCAGGCTGACCCCCAGTCTTCTTGGAGGGGATTATTGGGTAGTTTGGTTCATCAGGCTGACCCCCAGTATTCAGGGAGGGGATTATTGGGTAGTTTGGTTCATCAGGCTGACCCCCAGTCTTCATGGAGGGGATTATTGGGTAGTTTGGTTCATCAGGCTGACCCCCAGTCTTCATGGAGGGGATTATTGGGTAGTTTGGTTCATCAGGCTGACCCCCAGTCTTCATGGAGGGGATAATTGGGTAGTTTGGTTCATCAGGCTGACCCCCAGTCTTCATGGAGGGGTTTATTGGGTAGTTTGGTTCATCAGGCTGACCCCCAGTCTTCATGGAGGGGATTATTGGGTAGTTTGGTTCATCAGGCTGACCCCCAGTCTTCATGGAGGGGATTATTGGGTAGTTCGGTTCATCAGGCTGACCCCCAGTCTTCATGGAGGGGATTATTGGTTAGTTTGGTTCATCAGGCTGACCCCCAGTCTTCATGGAGGGGATTATTGGGTAATTTGGTTCATCAGGCTGACCCCCAGTCTTCATGTAGGGGATTATTGGGTAGTTTGGTTCATCAGGCTGACCCCCAGTCTTCATGGAGGGGATTATTCGGTATTTTGGTTCATCAGGCTGACCCCCAGTCTTTATGGAGGGGATTTTTGGGTAGTTTGGTTCATCAGGCTGACCCCCAGTCTTCATGGAGGGGATTATTGGGTAGTTTGGTTCATCAGGCTGACCCCCAGTCTTCATGGAGGGGATTATTGGGTAGTTTGGTTCATCAGGCTGACCCCCAGTCTTCATGGAGGGGATTATGGGGTAGTTTGGTTCATCAGGCTGACCCCCAGTCTTCATGTAGGGGATTATTGGGTAGTTTGGTTCATCAAGCTGACCCCCAGTCTTCATGGAGGGGATAATTGGGTAGTTTGGTTCATCAGGCTGACCCCCAGTCTTCATGGAGGGGATTATTGGGTAGTTTGGTTCATCAGGCTGACCCCCACTCTTCATGGAGGGGATTATTCGGTATTTTGGTTCATCAGGCTGACCCCCAGTCTTTATGGAGGGGATTTTTGGGTAGTTTGGTTCATCAGGCTGACCCCCAGTCTTCATGGAGGGGATTATTGGGTAGTTTGGTTCATCAGGCTGACCCCCAGTCTTCATGGAGGGGATTATTGGGTAGTTTGGTTCATCAGGCTGACCCCCAGTCTTCATGGAGGGGATTATGGGGTAGTTTGGTTCATCAGGCTGACCCCCAGTCTTCATGTAGGGGATCATTGGGTAGTTTGGTTCATCAAGCTGACCCCCAGTATTCATGGAGGGGATTATTGGGTAGTTTGGTTCATCAGGCTGACCCCCAGTCTTCATGGAGGGGATTATTGGGTAGTTTGGTTCATCAGGCTGACCCCCAGTCTTCATGGAGGGGATTATGGGGTAGTTTGGTTCATCAGGTTGACCCCCAGTCTTCATGGAGGGGATTATTGGGTAGTTTGGTTCATCAGGCTGACCCCCAGTCTTCATGGAGGGGATTATTGGGTAGTTTGGTTCATCAGGCTGACCCCCAGTCTTCATGGAGGGCATAATTCGGTAGTTTGGTTCATCAGGCTGACCCCCAGTCTTCTTGGAGGGGATTATTGGGTAGTTTGGTTCATCAGGCTGACCCCCAGTATTCATGGAGGGGATTATTGGGTAGTGTGGTTCATCAGGCTGACCCCCAGTCTTCATGGAGGGGATTATTGGGTAGTTTGGTTCATCAGGCTGACCCCCAGTCTTCATGGAGGGGATTATGGGGTAGTTTGGTTCATCAGGCTGACCCCCAGTCTTCATGTAGGGGATTATTGGGTAGTTTGGTTCATCAGGCTGACCCCCAGTATTCATGGAGGGGATTATTGGGTAGTTTGGTTCATCAGGCTGACCCCCAGTCTTCATGGAGGGGATTATTGGGTAGTTCGGTTCATCAGGCTGACCCCCAGTCTTCATGGAGGGGATTATTGGTTAGTTTGGTTCATCAGGCTGACCCCCAGTCTTCATGGAGGGGATTATTGGGTAATTTGGTTCATCAGGCTGACCCCCAGTCTTCATGTAGGGGATTATTGGGTAGTTTGGTTCATCAGGCTGACCCCCAGTCTTCATGGAGGGGATTATTCGGTATTTTGGTTCATCAGGCTGACCCCCAGTCTTTATGGAGGGGATTTTTGGGTAGTTTGGTTCATCAGGCTGACCCCCAGTCTTCATGGAGGGGATTATTGGGTAGTTTGGTTCATCAGGCTGACCCCCAGTCTTCATGGAGGGGATTATTGGGTAGTTTGGTTCATCAGGCTGACCCCCAGTCTTCATGGAGGGGATTATGGGGTAGTTTGGTTCATCAGGCTGACCCCCAGTCTTCATGTAGGGGATTATTGGGTAGTTTGGTTCATCAAGCTGACCCCCAGTCTTCATGGAGGGGATAATTCGGTAGTTTGGTTCATCAGGCTGACCCCCAGTCTTCATGTAGGGGATTATTGGGTAGTTTGGTTCATCAGACTGACCCCCAGTCTTCATGGAGGGGATTATTGGGTAGTTTGGTTCATCAAGCTGACCCCCAGTCTTCATGGAGGGGATAATTCGGTAGTTTGGTTCATCAGGCTGACCCCCAGTCTTCATGTAGGGGATTATTGGGTAGTTTGGTTCATCAGACTGACCCCCAGTCTTCATGGAGGGGATTATTGGGTAGTTTGGTTCATCAAGCTGACCCCCAGTTTTCATGGAGTGGATTATTGGGTAGTTTGGTTCATCAGGCTGACCGCCAGTCTTCATGGAGGGGATTATTGGGTAGTTTGTTTCATCAGGCTGACCCCCAGTCTTCATGGAGGGGATTATTGGGTAGTTTGGTTCATCAAGCTGACCCCCAGTCTTCATGGAGGGGATTATTGGGTAGTTTGGTTCATCAGGCTGACCCCCAGTCTTCATGGAGGGGATTATTGGGTAGTTTGGTTCGTCAAGCTGACCCCCACTCTTCATGGAGGGGATTATTGGGTAGTTCGGTTCATCAGGCTGACCCCCAGTCTTCATGGAGGGAATTATTGGGTAGTTTTGTTCATCAGGCTGACCCCCAGTCTTCATGGAGGGGATTATTGGCTAGTTCGGTTCATCAGGCTGACCCCCAGTCTTCATGGAGGGCGATTATTGGTTAGTTTGGTTCATCAGGCTGACCCCCAGTCTTCATGGAGGGGATTATTGGGTAGTTTGGTTCATCAGGCTGACCCCCAGTCTTCATGTAGGGGATTATTGGGTAGTTTGGTTCATCAAGCTGACCCCCAGTCGTCATGGAGGGGATAATTCGGTAGTTTGGTTCATCAGGCTGACCCCCAGTCTTCATGGAGGGGATTATTGGGTAGTTTGGTTCATCAGGCTGACCCCAAGTCTTCATGGATGGGATTATTGGGTAGTTTGGTTCATCAGGCTGACCCCCAGTCTTCATGGAGGGGATTATTCGGTATTTTGGTTCATCAGGCTGACCCCCAGTCTTTATGGAGGGGATTATTGGGTAGTTTGGTTCATCAGGCTGACCCCCAGTCTTCATGGAGGGGATTATGGGGTAGTTTGGTTCATCAGGCTGACCCCCAGTCTTCATGGAGGGGATTATGGGGTAGTTTGGTTCATCAGGTTGACCCCCAGTCGTCATGGAGGGGATTTTTGGGTAGTTTGGTTCATCAGGCTGACCCCCAGTCTTCATGGAGGGGATAATTCGGTAGTTTGGTTCATCAGGCTGACCCCCAGTCTTCATGGAGGGGATTATTGGGTAGTTTGGTTCATCAGGCTGACCCCCAGTATTCATGGAGGGGATTATTGGGTAGTTTGGTTCATCAGGCTGACCCCCAGTCTTCATGGAGGGGATTATTCGGTAGTTTGGTTCATCAGGCTGACCCCCAGTCTTTATGGAGGGGATTATTGGGTATTTTGGTTCATCAAGCTGACCCCCAGTCTTCATGGAGGGGATTATTGGGTAGTTTGGTTCATCAGGCTGACCCCCAGTCTTCATGGAGGGGATTATTGGGTAGTTTGGTTCATCAGGCTGACCCCCAGTCTTCATGGAGGGGATTATTGGGTAGTTTGGTTCATCAGGCTGACCCCCAGTCTTCATGTAGGGGATTATTGGGTAGTTTGGTTCATCAGACTGACCCCCAGTCTTCATGGAGGGGATTATTGGGTAGTTTGGTTCATCAAGCTGACCCCCAGTTTTCATGGAGTGGATTATTGGGTAGTTTGGTTCATCAGGCTGACCGCCAGTCTTCATGGAGGGGATTATTGGGTAGTTTGTTTCATCAGGCTGACCCCCAGTCTTCATGGAGGGGATTATTGGGTAGTTTGGTTCATCAAGCTGACCCCCAGTCTTCATGGAGGGGATTATTGGGTAGTTTGGTTCATCAGGCTGACCCCCAGTCTTCATGGAGGGGATTATTGGGTAGTTTGGTTCGTCAAGCTGACCCCCACTCTTCATGGAGGGGATTATTGGGTAGTTCGGTTCATCAGGCTGACCCCCAGTCTTCATGGAGGGGATTATTGGGTAGTTTGGTTCATCAGGCTGACCCCCAGTCTTCATGGAGGGGATTATTGGGTAGTTTGGTTCATCAGGCTGACCCCCAGTCTTCATGGAGGGGATTATTGGGTAGTTTGGTTCATCAGGCTGACCCCCAGTCTTCATGGAGGGGATTATTGGGTAGTTTGGTTCATCAGGCTGACCCCCAGTCTTCATGGAGGGGATTATTGGGTAGTTTGGTTCATCAGGCTGACCCCCAGTCTTCATGGAGGGGATTATTGGGTAGTTTGGTTCATCAGGCTGACCCCCAGTCTTCATGGAAGGGATTCTTGGGTAGTTTGGTTCGTCAAACTGACCCCCACTCTTCATGGAGGGGATTATTGGGTAGTTTGGTTCATCAGGCTGACCCCCAGTCTTCATGGAGGGGATTATTGGGTAGTTTGGTTCATCAAGCTAACCCCCAGTTTTCATGGAGTGGATTATTGGGTAGTTTGGTTCATCAGGCTGACCCCCAGTCTTCATGGAGGGGATGATTGGGTAGTTTGGTTCATTAAGCTGACCCCCAGTCTTCATGGAGGGGATTATTGGGTAGTTTGGTTCATCAGGCTGACCCCCAGTCTTCATGGAGGGGATTATTGGGTAGTTTGGTTCATCAGGCTGACCCCCAGTCTTCATGGAGGGGATTATTGTGTAGTTTGGTTCATCAGGCTGACCCCCAGTCTTCATGGAGGGGATTATTGGGTAGTTTGGTTCATCAGGCTGACCCCCAGTCTTCATGGAGGGGATTATTGGGTTGTCTGGTTCATCAGGCTGACCCCCAGTCTTCATGGAGGGGATTATTGGGTAGTTTGGTTCAACAGGCTGACCCCCATTCTTCATGGAGGGGATTATTGGGTAGTTTGGTTCATCAGGCTGACCCCCAGTCTTCATGGAGGGGATTATTGGGTAGTTTGGTTCATCAGGCTGACCCCCAGTCTTCATGGAGGGGACTATTTGGGTAGTTTGGTTCATCAAGCTAACCCCCAGTTTTCATGGAATGGATTATTGTGTAGTTTGGTTCATCAGGCTGACCCCCAGTCTTCATGGAGGGGATAATTCGGTAGTTTGGTTCATCAGGCTGACCCCCAGTCTTCATGGAGGGGATTATTGGGTAGTTTGGTTCATCAGGCTGACCCCCAGTCTTCATGGAGGGGATTATTGGCTAGTTCGGTTCATCAGGCTGACCCCCAGTCTTCATGGAGGGGATTATTGGTTAGTTTGGTTCATCAGGCTGACCTCCAGTCTTCATGGAGGGGATTATTGGGTAGTTTGGTTCATCAGGCTGACCCCCAGTCTTCATGGAGGGGATTATTGGCTAGTTTGGTTCATCAGGCTGACCCCCAGTCTTCATGTAGGGGATTATTGGGTAGTTTGGTTCATCAGACTGACCCCCAGTCTTCATGGAGGGGATTATTGGGTAGTTTGGTTCATCAAGCTGACCCCCAGTCTTCATGGAGGGGATTATTGGGTAGTTTGGTTCATCAGGCTGACCCCCAGTCTTCATGGAGGGGATTATTGGGTAGTTTGGTTCGTCAAGCTGACCCCCACTCTTCATGGAGGGAATTATTGGGTAGTTTTGTTCATCAGGCTGACCCCCAGTCTTCATGGAGGGGATTATTGGCTAGTTCGGTTCATCAGGCTGACCCCCAGTCTTCATGGAGGGCGAATATTGGTTAGTTTGGTTCATCAGGCTGACCCCCAGTCTTCATGGAGGGGATTATTGGGTAGTTTGGTTCATCAGGCTGACCCCCAGTCTTCATGTAGGGGATAATTGGGTAGTTTGGTTCATCAAGCTGACCCCCAGTCTTCATGGAGGGGATAATTCGGTAGTTTGGTTCATCAGGCTGACCCCCAGTCTTCATGGAGGGGATTATTGGGTAGTTTGGTTCATCAGGCTGACCCCAAGTCTTCATGGATGGGATTATTGGGTAGTTTGGTTCATCAGGCTGACCCCCAGTCTTCATGGAGGGGATTATTCGGTATTTTGGTTCATCAGGCTGACCCCCAGTCTTTATGGAGGGGATTATTGGGTAGTTTGGTTCATCAGGCTGACCCCCAGTCTTCATGGAGGGGATTATGGGGTAGTTTGGTTCATCAGGCTGACCCCCAGTCTTCATGGAGGGGATTATGGGGTAGTTTGGTTCATCAGGTTGACCCCCAGTCGTCATGGAGGGGATTTTTGGGTAGTTTGGTTCATCAGGCTGACCCCCAGTCTTCATGGAGGGGATAATTCGGTAGTTTGGTTCATCAGGCTGACCCCCAGTCTTCATGGAGGGGATTATTGGGTAGTTTGGTTCATCAGGCTGACCCCCAGTATTCATGGAGGGGATTATTGGGTAGTTTGGTTCATCAGGCTGACCCCCAGTCTTCATGGAGGGGATTATTCGGTAGTTTGGTTCATCAGGCTGACCCCCAGTCTTTATGGAGGGGATTATTGGGTATTTTGGTTCATCAAGCTGACCCCCAGTCTTCATGGAGGGGATTATTGGGTAGTTTGGTTCATCAGGCTGACCCCCAGTCTTCATGGAGGGGATTATTGGGTAGTTTGGTTCATCAGGCTGACCCCCAGTCTTCATGGAGGGGATTATTGGGTAGTTTGGTTCATCAGGCTGACCCCCAGTCTTCATGTAGGGGATTATTGGGTAGTTTGGTTCATCAAGCTGACCCCCAGTTTTCATGGAGTGGATTATTGGGTAGTTTGGTTCATCAGGCTGACCGCCAGTCTTCATGGAGGGGATTATTGGGTAGTTTGTTTCATCAGGCTGACCCCCAGTCTTCATGGAGGGGATTATTGGGTAGTTTGGTTCATCAAGCTGACCCCCAGTCTTCATGGAGGGGATTATTGGGTAGTTTGGTTCATCAGGCTGACCCCCAGTCTTCATGGAGGGGATTATTGGGTAGTTTGGTTCGTCAAGCTGACCCCCACTCTTCATGGAGGGGATTATTGGGTAGTTCGGTTCATCAGGCTGACCCCCAGTCTTCATGGAGGGGATTATTGGGTAGTTTGGTTCATCAGGCTGACCCCCAGTCTTCATGGAGGGGATTATTGGGTAGTTTGGTTCATCAAGCTAACCCCCAGTTTTCATGGAGTGGATTATTGGGTAGTTTGGTTCATCAGGCTGACCCCCAGTCTTCATGGAGGGGATTATTGGGTAGTTTGGTTCATCAGGCTGACCCCCAGTCTTCATGGAGGGGATTATTGGGTAGTTTGGTTCATCAGGCTGACCCCCAGTCTTCATGGAGGGGATTATTGGGTAGTTTGGTTCATCAGGCTGACCCCCAGTCTTCATGGAGGGGATTATTGGGTAGTTTGGTTCATCAGGCTGACCCCCAGTCTTCATGGAGGGGATTATTGGGTAGTTTGGTTCATCAGGCTGACCCCCAGTCTTCATGGAGGGGATTATTGGGTAGTTTGGTTCATCAGGCTGACCCCCAGTCTTCATGGAAGGGATTCTTGGGTAGTTTGGTTCGTCAAGCTGACCCCCACTCTTCATGGAGGGGATTATTGGGTAGTTTGGTTCATCAGGCTGACCCCCAGTCTTCATGGAGGGGATTATTGGGTAGTTTGGTTCATCAAGCTAACCCCCAGTTTTCATGGAGTGGATTATTGGGTAGTTTGGTTCATCAGGCTGACCCCCAGTCTTCATGGAGGGGATGATTGGGTAGTTTGGTTCATCAAGCTGACCCCCAGTCTTCATGGAGGGGATTATTGGGTAGTTTGGTTCATCAGGCTGACCCCCAGTCTTCATGGAGGGGATTATTGGCTAGTTTGGTTCATCAGGCTGACCCCCAGTCTTCATGGAGGGGATTATTGTGTAGTTTGGTTCATCAGGCTGACCCCCAGTCTTCATGGAGGGGATTATTGGGTAGTTTGGTTCATCAGGCTGACCCCCAGTCTTCATGGAGGGGATTATTGGGTTGTCTGGTTCATCAGGCTGACCCCCAGTCTTCATGGAGGGGATTATTGGGTAGTTTGGTTCATCAGGCTGACCCCCATTCTTCATGGAGGGGATTATTGGGTAGTTTGGTTCATCAGGCTGACCCCCAGTCTTCATGGAGGGGATTATTGGGTAGTTTGGTTCATCAGGCTGACCCCCAGTCTTCATGGAGGGGACTATTTGGGTAGTTTGGTTCATCAAGCTAACCCCCAGTTTTCATGGAATGGATTATTGTGTAGTTTGGTTCATCAGGCTGACCCCCAGTCTTCATGGAGGGGATAATTCGGTAGTTTGGTTCATCAGGCTGACCCCCAGTCTTCATGGAGGGGATTATTGGGTAGTTTGGTTCATCAGGCTGACCCCCAGTCTTCATGGAGGGGATTATTGGCTAGTTCGGTTCATCAGGCTGACCCCCAGTCTTCATGGAGGGGATTATTGGTTAGTTTGGTTCATCAGGCTGACCTCCAGTCTTCATGGAGGGGATTATTGGGTAGTTTGGTTCATCAGGCTGACCCCCAGTCTTCATGGAGGGGATTATTGGCTAGTTTGGTTCATCAGGCTGACCCCCAGTCTTCATGTAGGGGATTATTGGGTAGTTTGGTTCATCAGACTGACCCCCAGTCTTCATGGAGAGGATTATTGGGTAGTTTGGTTCATCAAGCTGACCCCCAGTCTTCATGGAGGGGATTATTGGGTAGTTTGGTTCATCAGGCTGACCCCCAGTCTTCATGGAGGGGATTATTGGGTAGTTTGGTTCGTCAAGCTGACCCCCACTCTTCATGGAGGGGATTATTGGGTAGTTTGTTTCATCAGGCTGACCCCCAGTCTTCATGGAGGGGATTATTGGGTAGTTTGGTTCGTCAAGCTGACCCCCACTCTTCATGGAGGGGATTATTGGGTAGTTTGGTTCATCAGGCTGACCCCCAGTCTTCATGGAGGGGATTATTGGGTAGTTTGGTTCATCAGGCTGACCCCCAGTCTTCATGGAGGGGATTATTGGGTAGTTTGGTTCATCAAGCTAACCCCCAGTTTTCATGGAGTGGATTATTGGGTAGTTTGGTTCATCAGGCTGACCCCCAGTCTTCATGGAGGGGATTATTGGGTAGTTTGGTTCATCAGGCTGACCCCCAGTCTTCATGGAGGGGATTGTTGGGTATTTTGGTTCATCAGGCTGACCCCCAGTCTTCATGGAGGGGATTATTGGGTAGTTTGGTTCATCAGGCTGACCCCCAGTCTTCATGGAGGGGATTATTGGGTGGTTTGGTTCATCAGGCTGACCCCCAGTCTTCATGGAGGGGGTTATTGGGTAGTTTGGTTCATCAGGCTGACCCCCAGTCTTCATGGAGGGGATTATTGGGTAGTTTGGTTCATCAGGCTGACCCCCAGTCTTCATGGAGGGGATTATTGGGTAGTTTGGTTCATCAGGCTGACCCCCAGTCTTCATGGAGGGGATTATTGGGTAGTTTGGTTCATCAGGCTGACCCCCAGTCTTCATGGAGGGGATTATTGGGTTGTCTGGTTCATCAGGCTGACCCCCAGTCTTCATGGAGGGGATTATTGGGTAGTTTGGTTCATCAGGCTGACCCCCAGTCTTCATGGAGGGGATTATTGGGTAGTTTGGTTCATCAGGCTGACCCCCAGTCTTCATGGAGGGGATTATTGGGTAGTTTGGTTCATCAGGCTGACCCCCAGTCTTCATGGAGGGGATTATTGGGTAGTTTGGTTCATCAGGCTGACCCCCAGTCTTCATGGAGGGGATTATTGGGTAGTTTGGTTCATCAGGCTGACCCCCAGTCTTCATGGAGGGGATTATTGGGTAGTTTGGTTCATCAGGCTGACCCCCAGTCTTCATGGAGGGGATTATTGGGTAGTTTGGTTCATCAGGCTGACCCCCAGTCTTCATGGAGGGGATTATTCGGTAGTTTGGTTCATCAGGCTGACCCCCAGTCTTCATGGAGGGGATTATTGGGTAGTTTGGTTCATCAGGCTGACCCCCAGTCTTCATGGAGGGGATTATTGGGTAGTTTGGTTCATCAGGCTGACCCCCAGTCTTCATGGAGGGGATTATTGAGAGTCCAGCATGTCAGGGGATGGGGTGGGGGGTGGGGGGTGAGAGCAGCAGTGGGGGGTGGGTAGCTAGTCCTTGATTGGCTGTAGACCTGGGAGCCACAACTGCCAAGAGAAATTCAATGAAATAATAGAATTATGAAATAGGCTGAATCAGATTGTGTTTACAAATGTTTAAGACTCACACTTACCTCAGCCTGTTTCTTCCACTTCATGATCTGGGTATCATTGCCGACCCTCAACCTGTTAACATGTCCTCTAATGGCATCAGAACATAGGCAGATGGCCATGGAGTTCAGAGTGAAGAATATCTTCTCCCAGCATCCTCCCCTCCACAGCTCCATCTCCAGGCATGTTGGTACAAACTTCATTTTATTTTGCCTGCTGGTGAACAAGGCCGTTGACAGCACCATCCATGTCCCTCTGTCAAGGAGGTCCTGCTTCTTACGTTGAAAGTCGTCTCTGAAAAGAGGAGACATCGGAAGGTTTCTTCTCTTAGTTTTGTCTTTTGTCTCGGACAAGGTTTACATGTCAGAGGCGTACTTACTTTACTAATTGACTTGTAGAAACTGTACAACTATATACAACATGTCAATTGTGAAATGATTGATATTGGACATCTAGTGTGAACATGATATTGGGTTAATCCTCACATTGTGGTGATTTCTCTACCTTTGATGAGGTCTACTTTGAGGTTTCTGGCCTGGGGAAGGGTTGCCCTCTAACAGGTGGCCATCAAAGGTGCCTTCTTCTCTGCCCCACGCCAGAGTCTCACTCCAGGAAAAGGTCTGAAAGACCTCTGTCTCCACCGGTTGGGACAAGGGACCATCTTTTTCCTGCGCTAACTCCATTCTCTGAAAGTACATAGAAATCACACAAACCTATGATCCTACATTGTAGAGATATGGCATGGCATATCAAGTGAATTATAATCTCAAGTCTAAAAAACAATCACTCTTATCACATACTTCTACTACCTTACCTCTTGATGATGTCCTCTTTGTACTTCTTCACGTGTGACTTCATAAATAAAGCATGGAGGTATTGATGGCAATCCAGGTAATATCTGGCCCTGGCAAGGGGACCAGACCCATAGACTGGAGGTGTCCTCTTCACCTCGGGGACAGGGGACTTTGTTGGTCTTAAAGTCAATAAAGTTATGCGCCACATTCTGTGTTTACTGATGCCTGTAATGATCTGCCAAATGTTGATTGGTTGACACCTGTAGTGGGGTGTCAACCAATCAACATTTCGCAGATCATTACATTAGATATATTGTTGTTTTTACTGAACTATCCCAATCATAAATAGAATGTTAGTGTCACGGATCCCCCCGGTACCGCTGCTCATTCCGTTCACCAGCTCCGGAGGTCTACGTCCCCGGCATTCTAGGCGCCACTGACATGGATCATTACCACCAACCCCAGACTGTCTTGTCTCATTAGCACACCTGGTTCCCATTCCCCCTGATTAGTATGTGTATATATGTCCCCTCTGTTTCCCATTGTCCATTATTGTCCCCATGTCCGTTGGTCTCCTGAGTACCGTGTATTGTGCTCTTGTTATTACGGGTCTCGTCCCGTGTATTATATAGAGGTTTACACCTCTCTCTTTTGTTTGGGTTACAGCCCTGTGTTATATATATATATATATATTAGGGGTGTAACGATTCGTTTTAACAACGATTCGATTTGTATCACGATTCGTGGTTGTCGATACGATTCAAGGACGATATTGGTTCATTTAGAACGATACGATCCGAAACGATTCAGTGACTTGAAATCGATTCAGTAACCTTTTAGCCAAAAATTCAACCAGTGTGACTGAAATAAATACCTGGATACTGGACAGTGCAGGTGAAGTTTCTTAGATTCCTGTTTCTTGTAAGGACCGCAATGGTGGCTTGATAATTTCTTGCTCGTCGGCTTCTCCTCTTTCGTCCGCCATGCTATGTTTTGTTGTCTTTGCGCCTTTGCGCTGCTGTTGGCGCGATGACGTCACGGATAGGCAGACTGAATCGAGTAATGTTTAAAGCCTTTATCATTAAAAGTGCTAAGAAAAAACATCCATATGAAGTCTGACGTGCTTAAATCCAATGGGTTATTTCCTAGTATCGATACAATCGATTTATTACATTTTAAAACGATGTTAGATCGATATATGTTGTCCAAAAGGCCAACTCGCCGAGCACAGATCGATGTGGTTGGATCATAGGAATATAAATCGATACATCGATGTAGTAGATGGATCGTTACACCCCTAATATATATATATATATATATATATATATATATATACGTGTTTGGGTTACAGCCCTGTGTTATATATATATATATATATATATATATATATATATATATATATATATATATACGTGTTTGTTTTGGGCTTCGTCCCCGTGGTTTGTTATGATGTACCTTGTGTTGGGTGGAGAAAATAAAACCCCTAATACGTCCCGAACCTATCTTCCTGTCATTATACAACGTGGCAGGACAAAATACAGTGTGGGTCTTTATCCTAATGTTTCATAGGACAGGGTACAGTGTGGGTCTTTATCCTAATGTTTCATAGGACAGGATACAGTGTGGGTCTTTATCCTAATGTTTCATAGGACAGGATACAGTGTGGGTCTTTATCCTAATGTTTCATAGGACAGGATACAGTGTGGGTCTTTATTTTAATGTTTCATAGGACAGGATACAGTGTGGGTCTTTATTCAACTGTTTCATAGGACAGGATAAAGTGTGGGTCTTTATTTTAATGTTTCATAGGACAGGATACAGTGTGGGTCTTTATTCTACTGTTTCATAGGACAGGATAAAGTGTGGGTCTTTATTTTAATGTTTCATAGGACAGGATACAGTGTGGGTCTTTATTCTACTGTTTCATAGGACAGGATACAGTGTGGGTCTTTATCCTAATGTTTCATAGGACAGGATACAGTGTGGGTCTTTATCCTACTGTTTCATAGGACAGGATACAGTGTGGGTCTTTATTCTACTGTTTCATAGGACAGGATACAGTGTGGGTCTTTATTCTAATGTTTCATAGGACAGGATACAGTGTGGGTCTTTATCCTAATGTTTCATAGGACAGGATACAGTGTGGGTCTTTATTTTAATGTTTCATAGGACAGGATACAGTGTGGGTCTTTATTCAACTGTTTCATAGGACAGGATAAAGTGTGGGTCTTTATTTTAATGTTTCATAGGACAGGATACAGTGTGGGTCTTTATTCTACTGTTTCATAGGACAGGATAAAGTGTGGGTCTTTATTTTAATGTTTCATAGGACAGGATACAGTGTGGGTCTTTATTCAACTGTTTCATAGGACAGGATAAAGTGTGGGTCTTTATTTTAATGTTTCATAGGACAGGATACAGTGTGGGTCTTTATTCTACTGTTTCATAGGACAGGATAAAGTGTGGGTCTTTATTTTAATGTTTCATAGGACAGTATACAGTGTGGGTCTTTATTCTACTGTTTCATAGGACAGGATAAAGTGTGGGTCTTTATTTTAATGTTTCATAGGACAGGATACAGTGTGGGTCTTTATTCTAATGTTTCATAGGACAGGATACAGTGTGGGTCTTTATCCTAATGTTTCATAGGACAGGATAAAGTGTGGGTCTTTATTTTAATGTTTCATAGGACAGGATACAGTGTGGGTCTTTATTCTACTGTTTCATAGGACAGGATAAAGTGTGGGTCTTTATTTTAATGTTTCATAGGACAGGATACAGTGTGGGTCTTTATTCTACTTTTTCATAGGACAGGATACAGTGTGGGTCTTTATCCTAATGTTTCATAGGACAGGATACAGTGTGGGTCTTTATCCTAATTTTTCATAGGACAGGATACAGTGTGGGTCTTTATCCTAATGTTTCATAGGACAGGATAAAGTGTGGGTCTTTATCCTAATTTTTCATAGGACAGGATACAGTGTGGGTCTTTATCCTAATTTTTCATAGGACAGGATACAGTGTGGGTCTTTATCCTAATGTTTCATAGGACAGGGTACAGTGTGGGTCTTTATCCTAATGTTTCATAGGACAGGATAAAGTGTGGGTCTTTATTTTAATGTTTCATAGGACAGGATACAGTGTGGGTCTTTATTCTAATGTTTCATAGGATAGGATACAGTGTGGGTCTTTATTCTAATGTTTCATTGGTCAGGATACAGTGTGGGTCTTTATTCTATAATATGTTATTGGGGCTGTTGCTAATCAGGCGATGGTTGTCATGGTGGTGTCTCACAGAGAGGAATGTGTCAGTTTTGATTGAAGAGAAGGAGTGTGACGTAGATCCCAGAAGTCTGCAGGGCTGGAGTCCATCTACACTACTAACTATAGCAGGACACCATCAGTAAGAATGGAAGGGATGGAGTCCATCTACACTACTAACTATAGCAGGACACCATCAGTAAGAATGGAAGGGATGGAGTCCATCTACACTACTAACTATAGCAGGACACCATCAGTAAGAATGGAAGGGATGGAGTCCATCTACACTACTAACTATAGCAGGACACCATCAGTAAGAATGGAAGGGATGGAGTCCATCTACACTACTAACTATAGCAGGACACCATCAGTAAGAATGGAAGGGATGGAGTCCACTACACTACTAACTATAGCAGGACACCATCAGTAAGAATGGAAGGGATGGAGTCCATCTACACTACTAACTATAGCAGGACACCATCAGTAAGAATGGAAGGGATGGAGTCCATCTACACTACTAACTATAGCGGGACACCATCAGTAAGAATGGAAGGGATGGAGTCCATCTACACTACTAACTATAGCGGGACACCATCAGTAAGAATGGAAGGTCCTCATTTGGGTGCTGGTCACAGGAGGAGCAAGAAAGGCTGCCTTTCTAATGACTTCTGGAGTCCCACTCCTCTTACACATACAGAGAGAAAAACAACATGGCTGCTGTTTAAATGAACTGTAGATTACTATTAAAAACAATCAGTGTGAATACCAGGGATAGAGGACATAACCAGAAACTATTATCTACAAACTACAATATACTACCACTGATGTTATAACAACCAGTACACTACTAAATGAAGTATAAAACAGGAGACCGTGAGCATAGACCCAACTCCAGCAGATGATGCCAAATGTAGTTCAGGTGGTCTGCAGAGACCCAACTCCAGCAGATGATGCCAAATGTAGTTCAGGTGGTCTGCAGGAGGTTCAGGTGACAGGAGGTGTCCTCAGACTCACAAGCATCTGAAGGATGATTTAACACTTCAGTGTATGTCACGGTTTCGGCCGAGGCTGCCTCTCTCCCTTGTTCGGGCAGGTTTCGGCGTTCGTCGTCTCCGGAATTCTAGCTGCCACCGCTGTATGTTTCATGTTCGTTTGCTTTTGTCTGTTTGTTTCCACACCTGTTTCTGTTTTGGCGTAATTAGTGTCCTATAAGTTTCTCGTTGTGTTTGTCTTGTGTTGTGTGTAATTATTTTCCGTCAGTTGTGTGTATTGCTCGGTTGAGCTTCTCTCCACTGCGCTGGAGTATTTCCGCACCTGTTTGTGCGCCGTTACTATTGTTGCACCTGTTTGTGCGTTGTTACGTTTCGCCTTCGTGCGTATTTTTCGCCTTCGGGCAAAGTGGTTCTTTTTGCCTTAGTTTGGGCAGTAATACAAGCCTTTGGAATATCATTCTGAGTCCTGCGTTTGATTCCACCATTGCACCTACAGCACGCCCTGACAGAATTACACACCATCAATGGAATCAGCAGGAGCCGAAGCAGCCCAGACGAGACTGGAGGCCCAGGTTCGGCACCAACAAGATCAGATCCTGCAGATGGGGACCGCCCTGCAGGAGGTGATTTCCACCCTCCGAGGCTGGGGTACGCCTCCACCGCCTCCCTCCCTGCCAGCACCATCGGCCAGCCCGCCCATTCCAGCGCCGGAACCTCGAGGAGTCCGACTATCTCTCCCGAGGGCCTACGACGGAACCGCGGCTGGGTGTCTGGGATTCCTACTCCAGGTGGAGCTATACCTGGCCACAGTGCACCCGGCACCTTCGGGGCAAGAGAGCGTGTCCGCCCTGATCTCCTGCCTGGCCGGAAAAGCGTTGGAGTGGGCCAACGCGGAGTGGAGGAAGATCGACGCCACGACGATTACCTACGACGAGTTCTCCCGCCGCTTCAGGGCGGTGTTTGACCATTCCCCGGAGGGGAAAGCGGCGGGGGAGCGTCTGGTCTTCCTCCGGCAGGGGAGGAGGAGTGCCCAGGAATTCGCTCTCGAATTCCGTACTCTGGCGGCAGATGCAGGGTGGAATGATCGGGCCCTCATCGATCTATACAGATGTAGCCTACGAAAGGACGTCCGTCGGGAGCTGGCTTGTAGGGACACCAGCCTCTCTTTCGACCAGCTGGTCGACATGTCCATCAGGCTGGATAACCTACTGGCTACCCGCGGACGTCCTGCGGAGGGCCCGTCCATTTCACCCTCCAGCGCCTCCGAGCCCTGTCCTATGGAGCTCGGGGGCGCTGGCGCTAGAGAGAGGAGGAGTCGGCAGGCTAGGGGGTCCATCCACTGCACCAACTGTGGTCGGGGAGGACACACCGCAGCTAGGTGCTGGGGATGGCCTCCTAGGGGAGATGACGACAGGTCCCGCACTGGGGATTCCCTCCAGGTGAGTAGGCGCCCCACTCACCCAGAGCTCACTGTTGCCCATTTTTGTATGCCTGTAAGTTTTCCACAGGTAGCACCTCATTCCCAGCATAAGGCGCTGGTAGATTCAGGCGCGGCTGGGAATTTTATTGATAAAAAGTTTTGTTTAGCGTTAGGGATTCCCCTTATTCCTGTTGATGTTCCTTTCCCCGTTCATGCCCTAGATAGTCGTCCGTTGGGTACGGGCTTAATCAGGGAAGTCACGGCGCCACTTAGGATGTGTGCGCAGGGGGATCATCAGGAGATGATTCAGCTGTTCCTGATTGACTCTCCTGCGTATCCGGTGGTGCTGGGCATGCCCTGGTTGAGTACCCATAACCCAGCTATTTCGTGGCAGGAGAGGGCTCTGATGGAGTGGTCTGCTCAGTGTGTGGGTAGATGTTTGGGCGTTTCCGTAGGGGCTACCTCGGTGGAGAGTCCAAACCAGGTGCCCGCATTGCACGTTCCACCTGAGTATGGGGATTTGGCTATTGCGTTTAGTAAGGCGAGGGCGACGCGGTTGCCACCCCATAGGCAGGGGGATTGTGCGATAGATCTCCAGGCAGGAGCTGCGCTCCCACGGAGCCATGTGTATCCTCTGTCTCAGGAGGAGAAGAAAGCTATGGAGGTTTACATAGACGAATCTCTGAGACAAGGATACATACGGCCTTCCACTTCCCCTGCGTCCTCGAGTTTCTTTTTTGTGAAGAAAAAGGATGGTGGTTTGCGCCCGTGCATCGATTACCGTGGTCTCAATCAGATTACGGTGAAGTATAGTTATTCACTCCCGCTGATTGCGACCATGACTGAGTCGTTGCATGGGGCGCGTTTCTTCACGAAATTAGATCTCAGGAGCGCGTACAACTTGGTGCGCATCAGGGAGGGTGATGAATGGAAAACAGCCTTTAGTACCACCTCGGGCCATTACGAGTATCTGGTCATGCCATACGGGTTGATGAACGCTCCGTCAGTTTTCCAATCATTCGTGGATGAGATCTTCAGGGACATGCAGGGGCAGGGGGTGGTTGTGTACATTGATGACATTCTCGTGTACTCGCCTACCCGTGTCGAGCATGTGGCCCTGGTGCGTAGAGTGTTGCGGAGGCTGGTGGAGCACGACCTGTATGTGAAGGCAGAGAAGTGTCTGTTTTTCCAGGAGTCGGTCTCCTTTTTGGGTTATCAGCTGTCTGCGTCAGGGGTGAAGATGGAGGTAGACCGGGTGTCGGCCGTGCGTAATTGGCAAACACCAACCACTGTGAAAGAGGTGCAGCAGTTTTTGGGGTTTGCAAATTACTACAGGAGGTTTATCCGGGGTTTTGGACAGGTGGCAGCTCCCATCACGTCTCTGTTGAAGGGGGGTCCGGTGCGTTTGCAGTGGTCGGCCGAGGCGGACAGGGGGTTTGGGAGGCTGAAGGACCTGTTTACCTCGGCCCCGGTGCTGGCGCATCCGGATCCCTCTTTGCCGTTCCAGGTCGAGGTGGACGCGTCAGAGGCCGGTTTAGGAGCCGTGCTTTCCCAACGATCTGGCGCGCCACCTAAACTCCGCCCCTGTGCTTTTTATTCTAAGAAGCTCAGTCCGGCGGAGCGGAACTATGACGTAGGGGACAGGGAGCTGTTAGCCGTGGTACAGGCTCTAAAGGTGTGGAGGCACTGGCTTGAGGGGGCTCAACACCCTTTCCTCATTTTGACGGACCACCGTAACCTGGAGTACATCCGGGCGGCGAGGAGGCTGAACCCTCGCCAGGCAAGATGGAGTATGTTCTTGACCAGGTTTACTTTTAAAATCACGTACATCCCTGGGTCACAGAATGGCAAGGCAGATGCGCTGTCTCGGCGGTATGACACAGAGGAGAGGTCCGTGGAGCCCACTCCCATACTGCCTGAGTCGTGTCTGGTGGCACCGGTAGTGTGGGAGGTCGATACTGAACTCGAGCGGGCGTTACGTACCGACCCTAGTCCACCACAGTGCCCGGAGGGTCGGAAGTACGTTCCGCTCGAGGTTCGGGATCGATTGATCTATTGGGCTCACACGTCACCCTCCTCTGGACATCCGGGTATTGGCCGGACAGTGCACTGTCTTAGTGCCAAGTACTGGTGGCCCACGTTGGCAAGGGATGTGAGGGTTTATGTTTCCTCCTGCTCGGTGTGCGCCCAGTGTAAGGCGCCTAGACATCTGCCTAGGGGTAAGTTGCTACCCCTGCCCGTTCAACAGCGACCATGGTCCCACATCTCGGTGGACTTTATAACAGACCTTCCCCTCTCCCAAGGGAATACTACTATCCTGGTCGTTGTGGACCGGTTCTCTAAGGCCTGTCGTTTGCTCCCCATGCCGGGTCTTCCTACTGCCCTACAAACTGCTGAGGCACTGTTCACCCATGTGTTCCGGCACTACGGGGTACCCGAGGACATTGTGGCTGATCGGGGTCCCCAATTCACCTCCAGAGTCTGGAGAGCGTTTATGGAGCGGTTGGGGGTCTCGGTGAGCCTCACCTCGGGGTACCACCCGGAGAGTAATGGGCAGGTGGAACGCGTAAACCAGGATGTGGGTAGGTTTCTCAGAACATACTGCCAGGACCGGCCGGAGGAGTGGTCAAGGTACGTTCCCTGGGCCGAGATGGCCCAGAATTCCCTACGCCATTCCTCCACTAACCTAACTCCATTTCAATGTGTGTTAGGTTACCAGCCGGTTCTGGCACCCTGGCAGCAGAGCCAGATCGAGGCTCCTGCGGTGGATGAGTGGGCGCGGCGATCGGAGGAGACTTGGAACGCTGCACACGTCCACCTGCAGCAGGCCCTCCGACGTCAGAAGGCGAGCGCTGATCTCCACCGCAGTGAGGCACCGGTGTACGCACCTGGTGATCGAGTCTGGCTCTCTACCAGAAACCTGCCCCTCCGCCTGCCCTGTCGGAAACTGGGTCGGCGGTTTGTAGGGCCATTTAAAGTCCTGAGAAGGTTGAACGAGGTATGTTATAGATTACAGCTACCTGTGGAGTATAAGTGTATCCAAGTCCATCTTGGATTCGAGACGTCGGATGGGGGGTCTCCAGTATCTAGTGGAGTTTTATTTTATTTCACCTTTATTTAACCAGGTAAGCCAGTTGAGAACAGGTTCTCATTTACAACTGCGACCTGGCCAAGACAAAGCAAAGTAGTGCAACAAAAACAACACAGAGTTACATATGGGGTAAAAAAAGTGGGAGGGGTACGGGGTACGGTCCGGAGGAGCGGTGCTGGGTGCAGAGGAGAGACATTTTGGACCCGTCGCTCCTGACGGAATTCCATCGGGGGCATCCGACGCGCCCTGCTCCGCGTCCTCCTGGTCGTCCCCGAGGCCGGAGTCGGCGCACGTCTGGAGCCGCGCGTCAAGGGGGGGGTACTGTCACGGTTTCGTCCGAGGCTGCCTCTCTCCCTTGTTCGGGCAGGTTTCGGCGTTCGTCGTCTCCGGAATTCTAGCTGCCACCGCTGTATGTTTCATGTTCGTTTGCTTTTGTCTGTTTGTTTCCACACCTGTTTCTGTTTTGGCGTAATTAGTGTCCTATAAGTTTCTCGTTGTGTTTGTCTTGTGTTGTGTGTAATTATTTTCCGTCAGTTGTGTGTATTGCTCGGTTGAGCTTCTCTCCACTGCGCTGGAGTATTTCCGCACCTGTTTGTGCGCCATTACTATTGTCGCACCTGTTTGTGCGTTGTTACGTTTCGCCTTCGTGCGTATTTTTCGCCTTCGGGCAAAGTGGTTCTTTTTGCCTTAGTTTGGGCAGTATTACAAGCCTTTGGAATATCATTCTGAGTCCTGCGTTTGATTCCACCATTGCACCTACAGCACGCCCTGACAGTGTAGCGTGTAGAGGTACAAGAGAACAAGGATTGAGAACACAACCATAAACTTTGAACTAAACACTGGCCTATATACACACACACAATGGCTGGGAGTCCCAGAGAAGAGGTTAGAAAACAACTGATGTTGTAGATTATCAGAAACTGCTGAGGCCTCTTCTGATCCTGGAAAGGGTAGAATCTGCTCTTGCAGGGCTCGAGAGAAGAGTCAGTCATATTTCCATGAAATGGAAAACAAAGCCTGTAATTACAAAAAAATTGTGAATTCAATAAAATGTGAGATTAAACCTTACACACTTTTGCAATTACTCAGGAGGAAGATATGGCTTAGAAACATCAGGCGTAGGGACATCAGTCTGCAGAAGTCCTTAGAGGACCTTAAGAAATTGGGTTATGCTGTGTGCGAGGATCACATTGAAGAGTGTTTTATTCTGATTAAGGTCTAGCTACTATCTTTGTCAATAAAAATAAATGTAAGTCACATGATACTTTTCTGGTAAGAACGTCTCTTTCAACAGTGTTCACGGAAGACCCAGTCCTCCGAGGCAGCACCTACCAGAATAAATAGCATGAATCCACCCCCTCAATCTGCAACAGATGCACGGCGTTGTAGAAAAAGAAGTAAGCCAACTACAAAGTTCGTAGCAATTAAAGATGCACCGTTATTGTTTTATATCAACACAACAGGTTTAAAGTCTTGAATTGTCTATTTTTGAAGGAGAGGACAGGGAAGCAGATGGAGGGGTTTTAGGTGAGAAAGACAGAGAGAACAAGAGAGTGAAGGAGAGCGTAGACCCAGCTCCAGCAGAGACCCAGCTCCAGCAGAGACCCAGCTCCAGCAGAGACCCAGCTGCAGCAGAGACCCAGCTCCAGCAGAGACCAAGCTCCAGCAGAGACCCAGCTCCAGCAGAGACCCAGCTCCAGCAGAGACCCAGCTCCAGCAGAGACCAAGCTCCAGCAGAGACCCAGCTCCAGCAGAGACCCAGCTCCAGCAGAGACCCAGCTCCAGCAGAGGAAGCAGCAGATGCTGAATTTAGTTCAACGGTCTGCAGGAAGGGGGTCTGTCAGGTGACAGAGGTGGCAGGAGGCGTCCTCACAAGCATACAGGAGGAGGCTCAGATGACAGAAGGAGGCGTCCTCACAAGCATACAGGAGGAGGCTCAGATGACAGAAGGAGGCGTCCTCACGAACTTACAGGAAGCTCAGGTGTCAAAGGAAGCAGCATCTAGCACAGGGTCATGCAGGAGGAGGCCATCATCCAATTGAAGGAGGTCCATAGTGTAATAATAATACACCCACAGTGATGAATTGCAAACACACTGAAACAAAAATATCACAAAGTTAATCTCATACAGATGTTTGGTTTTTTAAGAGAATACAGCTCCTGGAAAAGAAGCTGTCAAAATCCCAAAACAACAACAGGCAGATGCAAAGCAGACATGCCAAGACTAAAAGCCATCAAAACCAAGTATGTCGTCATCTTAGAAATTGGAATAACACATATGTTGACTTCTAATAGACAACATTAGGATTGATTATACAATGATATGGTGATTTCATCATGCATCTATCCTCTTTATAATGTGTAGAACACAACAAGATCCAATGTTGGAGGCCATGGAGTCACTACCTCCACATCTAAAGGACTTCTTCAAACTACAGTGTTGGAGGCCATGGAGTCACTACCTCCACATCTAAAGGACTTCTTCAAACTACAGTGTTGGAGGCCATGGAGTCACTACCTCCACATCTAAAGGACTTCTTCAAACTACAGTGTTGGAGGCCATGGAGTCACTACCTCCACATCTAAAGGACTTCTTCAAACTACAGTGTTGGAGGCCATGGAGTCACTACCTCCACATCTAAAGGACTTCTTCAAACTACAGTGTTGGAGGCCATGGAGTCACTACCTCCACATCTAAAGGACTTCTTCAAACTACAGTGTTGGAGGCCATAGAGTCACTACCTCCACATCTAAAGGACTTCTTCAAACTACAGTGTTGGAGGCCATAGAGTCACTACCTCCACATCTAAAGGACTTCTTCAAACTACAGTGTTGGAGGCCATGGAGTCACTACCTCCACATCTAAAGGACTTCTCCAAACTACAGTGTTGGAGGCCATGGAGTCACTACCTCCACATCTAAAGGACTTCTTCAAACTACAGTGTTGGAGGCCATGGAGTCACTACCTCCACATCTAAAGGACTTCTTCAAACTACAGTGTTGGAGGCCATAGAGTCACTACCTCCACATCTAAAGGACTTCTTCAAACTACAGTGTTGGAGGCCATAGAGTCACTACCTCCACATCTAAAGGACTTCTTCAAACTACAGTGTTGGAGGCCATAGAGTCACTACCTCCACATCTAAAGGACTTCTCCAAACTACAGTGTTGGAGGCCATGGAGTCATTACCTCCACATCTAAAGGACTTCTTCAAACTACAGTGTTGGAGGCCATAGAGTCACTACCTCCACATCTAAAGGACTTCTTCAAACTACAGTGTTGGAGGCCATGGAGTCACTACCTCCACATCTAAAGGACTTCTTCAAACTACAGTGTTGGAGGCCATGGAGTCACTACCTCCACATCTAAAGGACTTCTTCAAACTACAGTGTTGGAGGCCATGGAGTCACTACCTCCACATCTAAAGGACTTCTTCAAACTACAGTGTTGGAGGCCATAGAGTCACTACCTCCACCTCTAAAGGACTTCTTCAAACTACAGTGTTGGAGGCCATAGAGTCACTACCTCCACATCTAAAGGACTTCTTCAAACTACAGTGTTGGAGGCCATAGAGTCACTACCTCCACATCTAAAGGACTTCTCCAAACTACAGTGTTGGAGGCCATGGAGTCATTACCTCCACATCTAAAGGACTTCTTCAAACTACAGTGTTGGAGGCCATGGAGTCACTACCTCCACATCTAAAGGACTTCTTCAAACTACAGTGTTGGAGGCCATAGAGTCACTACCTCCACATCTAAAGGACTTCTTCAAACTACAGTGTTGGAGGCCATAGAGTCACTACCTCCACATCTAAAGGACTTCTTCAAACTACAGTGTTGGAGGCCATGGAGTCACTACCTCCACATCTAAAGGACTTCTCCAAACTACAGTGTTGGAGGCCATGGAGTCACTACCTCCACATCTAAAGGACTTCTTCAAACTACAGTGTTGGAGGCCATGGAGTCACTACCTCCACATCTAAAGGACTTCTTCAAACTACAGTGTTGGAGGCCATAGAGTCACTACCTCCACATCTAAAGGACTTCTTCAAACTACAGTGTTGGAGGCCATAGAGTCACTACCTCCACATCTAAAGGACTTCTTCAAACTACAGTGTTGGAGGCCATAGAGTCACTACCTCCACATCTAAAGGACTTCTCCAAACTACAGTGTTGGAGGCCATGGAGTCATTACCTCCACATCTAAAGGACTTCTTCAAACTACAGTGTTGGAGGCCATAGAGTCACTACCTCCACATCTAAAGGACTTCTTCAAACTACAGTGTTGGAGGCCATGGAGTCACTACCTCCACATCTAAAGGACTTCTTCAAACTACAGTGTTGGAGGCCATGGAGTCACTACCTCCACATCTAAAGGACTTCTTCAAACTACAGTGTTGGAGGCCATGGAGTCACTACCTCCACATCTAAAGGACTTCTTCAAACTACAGTGTTGGAGGCCATGGAGTCACTACCTCCACATCTAAAGGACTTCTTCAAACTACAGTGTTGGAGGCCATAGAGTCACTACCTCCACATCTAAAGGACTTCTTCAAACTACAGTGTTGGAGGCCATAGAGTCACTACCTCCACATCTAAAGGACTTCTTCAAACTACAGTGTTGGAGGCCATGGAGTCACTACCTCCACATCTAAAGGACTTCTCCAAACTACAGTGTTGGAGGCCATGGAGTCACTACCTCCACATCTAAAGGACTTCTTCAAACTACAGTGTTGGAGGCCATGGAGTCACTACCTCCACATCTAAAGGACTTCTTCAAACTACAGTGTTGGAGGCCATAGAGTCACTACCTCCACATCTAAAGGACTTCTTCAAACTACAGTGTTGGAGGCCATAGAGTCACTACCTCCACATCTAAAGGACTTCTTCAAACTACAGTGTTGGAGGCCATAGAGTCACTACCTCCACATCTAAAGGACTTCTCCAAACTACAGTGTTGGAGGCCATGGAGTCATTACCTCCACATCTAAAGGACTTCTTCAAACTACAGTGTTGGAGGCCATAGAGTCACTACCTCCACATCTAAAGGACTTCTTCAAACTACAGTGTTGGAGGCCATGGAGTCACTACCTCCACATCTAAAGGACTTCTTCAAACTACAGTGTTGGAGGCCATGGAGTCACTACCTCCACATCTAAAGGACTTCTTCAAACTACAGTGTTGGAGGCCATGGAGTCACTACCTCCACATCTAAAGGACTTCTTCAAACTACAGTGTTGGAGGCCATAGAGTCACTACCTCCACCTCTAAAGGACTTCTTCAAACTACAGTGTTGGAGGCCATAGAGTCACTACCTCCACATCTAAAGGACTTCTTCAAACTACAGTGTTGGAGGCCATAGAGTCACTACCTCCACATCTAAAGGACTTCTCCAAACTACAGTGTTGGAGGCCATGGAGTCATTACCTCCACATCTAAAGGACTTCTTCAAACTACAGTGTTGGAGGCCATGGAGTCACTACCTCCACATCTAAAGGACTTCTTCAAACTACAGTGTTGGAGGCCATAGAGTCACTACCTCCACATCTAAAGGACTTCTTCAAACTACAGTGTTGGAGGCCATAGAGTCACTACCTCCACATCTAAAGGACTTCTTCAAACTACAGTGTTGGAGGCCATGGAGTCACTACCTCCACATCTAAAGGACTTCTCCAAACTACAGTGTTGGAGGCCATGGAGTCACTACCTCCACATCTAAAGGACTTCTTCAAACTACAGTGTTGGAGGCCATGGAGTCACTACCTCCACATCTAAAGGACTTCTTCAAACTACAGTGTTGGAGGCCATAGAGTCACTACCTCCACATCTAAAGGACTTCTTCAAACTACAGTGTTGGAGGCCATAGAGTCACTACCTCCACATCTAAAGGACTTCTTCAAACTACAGTGTTGGAGGCCATAGAGTCACTACCTCCACATCTAAAGGACTTCTCCAAACTACAGTGTTGGAGGCCATGGAGTCATTACCTCCACATCTAAAGGACTTCTTCAAACTACAGTGTTGGAGGCCATAGAGTCACTACCTCCACATCTAAAGGACTTCTTCAAACTACAGTGTTGGAGGCCATGGAGTCACTACCTCCACATCTAAAGGACTTCTTCAAACTACAGTGTTGGAGGCCATGGAGTCACTACCTCCACATCTAAAGGACTTCTTCAAACTACAGTGTTGGAGGCCATGGAGTCACTACCTCCACATCTAAAGGACTTCTTCAAACTACAGTGTTGGAGGCCATAGAGTCACTACCTCCACCTCTAAAGGACTTCTTCAAACTACAGTGTTGGAGGCCATAGAGTCACTACCTCCACATCTAAAGGACTTCTTCAAACTACAGTGTTGGAGGCCATAGAGTCACTACCTCCACATCTAAAGGACTTCTCCAAACTACAGTGTTGGAGGCCATGGAGTCATTACCTCCACATCTAAAGGACTTCTTCAAACTACAGTGTTGGAGGCCATAGAGTCACTACCTCCACATCTAAAGGACTTCTTCAAACTACAGTGTTGGAGGCCATGGAGTCACTACCTCCACATCTAAAGGACTTCTTCAAACTACAGTGTTGGAGGCCATGGAGTCACTACCTCCACATCTAAAGGACTTCTTCAAACTACAGTGTTGGAGGCCATGGAGTCACTACCTCCACATCTAAAGGACTTCTCCAAACTACAGTGTTGGAGGCCATGGAGTCACTACCTCCACATCTAAAGGACTTCTTCAAACTACAGTGTTGGAGGCCATAGAGTCACTACTTCCACATCTAAAGGACTTCTCCAAACTACAGTGTTGGAGGCCATAGAGTCACTACCTCCACATCTAAAGGACTTCTTTAAACTCCAGTGTTGGAGGCCATGGAGTCACTACTTCCACATCTAAAGGACTTCTTTAAACTCCAGTGCAGTGTGTAGAGAAATAAGAGAGGGCGGAGGTTCTCTGTGGAGATAAAACAACTTGGAATACAGCTGTACCAACACAGTCCTTCCACTTACAGAATTCTGTGTAAAAAGATTCTCCTGCCATCCCTGAGTACCCTCCATCGCTACCTTCCCCGCACCATCGGTTTCTTTTCTGTAGGAATAAATACTGCATTTTGCTCTTACAAGAGGATTCATTTGTTGGACTGCATGTTTTCATAAATTATGTAAAAGATGGGGTTAATTATAATTTTATTTTTTAACGCCCTGATTCCTCAACTGTGTCATGGAGAAGATGGAACTCCTGGTCTGACATATGAGCACAACAGAAAGAAATGGGTCTCTAATGTTGGAGGAAATGGCAATAAAAAAACATCTAGATTATAATCACGAAAGGGCTTAACCATCAAGGGATATATCTGTTGCCAATCAGGCAATGGTTGTTATGGTTAGGAGTGTCACATCGAAATGGACACTATCAGAAAATACATGACTACTGTTCAACTTTTCTAAAATTCCACTCCCTAATAAGACACTTAATTTACTTACTTCTGCCTTGTTTACGTCTCCCACACAGGGGTTTGGCTATTTCCTGGCTAAATAGGACTCACTGTAAGTAACAATGTCTATATACAATAGTCCAGTTTGATCATAGGACTGACTAAGTAACAATGTCTATATACAATAGTCCAGTTTGATCATAGGACTGACTAAGTAACAATGTCTATATACAATAGTCCAGTTTGATCATAGGACTGACTAAGTAACAATGTCTATATACAATAGCCCAGTCTCATCACTCTGTAGCTCAATTGGTAGAGCCTGGCACTTGTAACGCCAGGGTAGTGGGTTCGATCCCCGGGACCACCCATACGTAAAAATGTATGCACACATGACTGTAAGTCGCTTTGGATAAAAGTGTCTGCTAAATGGCATATTATTACTACAATATATTTGGAATTTACAGTAAATACTTTAAATGTGACAGGTCATCAATGTTGTATGTGACCAGTCACCCTGTAATATGAAGATACTCCTTGGAGCCAGTCTAAATGCTGAGGGCCACACTGACGGGACACACTGAAACTCCTTGGAGCCAGTCTAAATGCTGAGGACCACATTGACGGGACACACTGATACTCCTTGGAGCCAGTCTAAATGCTGAGGACCACACTGACGGGACACACTGAACCTCCTTAGAGCCAGTCTAAATGCTGAGGACCACACTGACGGGACACACTGAACCTCCTTAGAGCCAGTCTAAATGCTGAGGGCCACACTGACGGGGCACACTGAAACTCCTTGGAGCCAGTCTAAATGCTGAGGACCACACTGACGGGACACACTGATACTCCTTGGAGCCAGTCTAAATGCTGAGGACCACACTGACGGGACACACTGAAACTCCTTGGAGCCAGTCTAAATGCTGAGGGCCACACTGACGGGGCACACTACAACTCCTTGGAGCCAGTCTAAATGCTGAGGACCACACTGACGGGGCACACTGAAACTCCTTGGAGCCAGTCTAAATGCTGAGGACCACACTGACGGGGCACACTGAAACTCCTTGGAGCCAGTCTAAATGCTGAGGACCACACTGACGGGGCACACTGAAACTCCTTGGAGCCAGTCTAAATGCTGAGGACCACACTGACGGGGCACACTGAAACTCCTTGGAGCCAGTCTAAATGCTGAGGACCACACTGACGGGGCACACTGAAACTCCTTGGAGCCAGTCTAAATGCTGAGGGCCACACTGACGGGGCACACTGAAACTCCTTGGAGCCAGTCTAAATGCTGAGGACCACACTGACGGGGCACACTGAAACTCATTGGAGCCAGTCTAAATGCTGACGACCACACTGACGGGCCACACTGCATCACAGTTGAAGACCACAAAATCCCCATCATCTTTGATGTTCCGCATTTGGTAAAATCAGTACGGAACAACTTCAAGCGTCATGGGATGAAGGTAGATTCAAATATGTTATAATTACAATTAAATGGAAAATATATATATATATTTTACAATAAAAACGAACTAATGTCATTCCTTTAAACCCACCAGATCAGAGATGATGAAATCCTTTGGGACCATCTGGTGTTGTTTTTCAAGATGGACAGAAGGCTCCCAATCAGGATGGCACCAAAGCTGACGGACAAACTCATTCATCTGACACCCTTTCACAAACATGTGAGTGAAGCTGGCAACACAGGTGTTTAGCCACACTGTCTCCACAGGTAAAGAAGCACATCAGCATAAATATTGACAATAATTTACAAATTCATACACTTTATACATTCAAGACACTACAATAACCTGTTATTGCTTGAATAAACTGTACTACCACATAACTGTACAGATATTAATACATGTTGGCATGAAAAGATGGAAGATCATAAAACATGATGTAGTAGTACTAACGAATGCTTTACTTCCTCAGGGAGGACGAACTACGATGCAGCTAGACTAACTGCCTAAGGAGGTGGAATGAACAGCCCACTTCCTGGAAAAAATGAACAAGTTTGTTTGACGTTCTGAACTCAAGGTATGTTTAATCAAATGTAAATGCAATCAGTAAAGGGTGTATTACACAGTTGAAAACATGGCACATAGAAATCATTATCAAAACCAACACTGGTGTTTTCCTTCTGGATCTTGCTGGGATAGAAATCCATGGAGGAGGGCTCTCAGACAAGAGAACAGCTTCAAGATGGATTTCCTTCAGGAAGCAATACGATGGATTTTTTAATTTTTTTTATTTCACCTTTATTTAACCAGGTAAACCAGTTGAGAACAAGTTCTCATTTACAACTGCGACCTGGCCAAGATAAAGCAAAGCAGTGCGATAAAAACAACAACACAGAGTTACATATGGGGTAAAACAAAACAAAGTCAAAAATACAACAGAAATACATATAATATACAGTGTGCATATTTAGCAAGTTATGGAGGTAAGGCAATAAAATAGGCTATAGTACAAAATAATTACAATTTAGTAATAACACTGGAATGATGTGCAAGAGATGATGTGCAAATAGAGATACTGGGGTACAAATTAGCAAAATAAATAACAATATAGGAATGAGGTAGTTGGGCGGGCTAATTTCAGATGGGCTGTGTACAGGTGCAGTGATCGGTAAGGTGCTCTGACAACTGATGCTTAAAGTTAGTGAGGGAGATAAGTGTCTCCAGCTTCAGAGATTTTTGCAATTTGTTCCAGTCATTGGCAGCAGAGAACTGGAAGGAATTGCGGCCAAAGGAGGTGTTGGCTTTGGGGATGACCAGTGAGATATACCCGCTGGAGCGCAGACTACGGGTGGGTGTTGCTATGGTGACCAATGAGCTAAGATAAGGCGGGGATTTGCCTAGCAGTGATTTATAGATGGCCTGGAGCCAGTGGGTTTGGCGACGAATATGTAGTGAGGACCAGCCAACAAGAGCGTACAGGTCACAGTGGTGGGTATTATATGGGGCTTTGGAGACAAAACGGATGGCACTGTGATAGACAACATCCAATTTGCTGAGTAGAGTGTTGGAGGCTATTTTGTAAATGACATCGCCGAAGTCAAGGATCGGTAGGATAGTCAGTTTTACGAGGGCATGTTTGGCAGCATGAGTGAAGGAGGCTTTGTTGCGAAACAGGAAACCGATTCTAGATTTAACTTTGGATTGGAGATTCTTAATGTGAGTCTGGAAGGAGAGTTTAAAGTCTAACCAGACACCTAGATATTTGTAGTTGTCCACATACTCTAGGTCAGACCCGTCGAGAGTAGTGATTCTAGTCGGGTGGGCGGGTGCAAGCAGCGTTCGGTTGAAGAGCATGCATTTAGTTTTACTAGTGTTTAAGAGCAGTTGGAGGCTACTGAAGGAGTGTTGTATGGAATTGAAGCTCGTTTGGAGGTTTGTTAACACAGTGTCCAATGAAGGGCCAGATGTATACAAAATGGTGTCGTCTGCGTAGAGGTGGATCTGAGAGTCACCAGCAGCAAGAGCGACGTCATTGATATACACAGAGAAAAGAGTCGGCCCAAGAATTGAACCCTGTGGCACCCCCATAGAGACTGCCATAGGTCCAGACAACAGGCCCTCCGATTTGACACATTGAACTCTATCTGAGAAGTAGTTGGTGAACCAGGCGAGTCAGTCATTTGAGAAACCAAGGCTATTTAGTCTGCCAATAAGAATGCGGTGGTTGACAGAGTCGAAAGCCTTGGCCAGGTCAATGAAAACGGCTGCACAGTACTGTCTATTATCGATCGCGGTTATAATATCGTTTAGGACCTTGAGCGTGGCTGAAGTGCACCAATGACCAGCTCGGAAACCGGATTGCATAGCGGAGAAGGTACGGTGGGATTCGAAATGGTCGGTGATCTGTTTGTTGACTTGGCTTTCAAAAACTTTTGAAAGGCAGGGCAGGATGGATATGGGTCTGTAACAGTTTGGATCTAGAGTGTCACCCCCTTTGAAGAGGGGGATGACCGCGGCAGCTTTCCAATCTCTGGGGATCTCAGACGTTACGAAAGAGAGGTTGAACAGGCTAGTAATAGGGGTTGCGACAATTTCGGCGGCTAGTTTTAGAAAGAAAGGGTCCAGATTGTCTAGCCCAGATGATTTGTAGGGGTCCAGATTTTGCAGCTCTTTTAGAACATCAGCTGTCTGGATTTGTGTGAAGGAGAAGCGGGGGGGGCATGGGCAAGTTGCAGCGGAGGGTGCAGAGCTGGTGGCCGGGGTAGTGGTAGCCAGGTGGAAAGCATGGCCAGCCGTAGCAAAATGCTTGTTGAAATTCTCGATTATTGTAGATTTATCGGTGGTGATAGTGTTTCCTAGCCTCAGTGCAGTGGGCAGCTGGGAGGAAGTGCTCTTATTTTCCATGGACTTTACAGTGTCCCAAAACTTTTTGGAGTTAGACACACTGGACACACACACACTGGACACACACATACAAACACACACACACACACTGGACAAACACACACACACACACAGGACACACACTCATACACACTGGACACACACACATACACACTGGAAACACACACACAGGACACACACATACACAGTGGACACACACACACCTGACACACACACACACACACACACAGGACACACACACACACTGGACACACACACACACACACAGGACACACACACACACTGGACACACACACTCACACACACTGGACACACACACACACACACAGGACACACACACACAGGACACACACACAGGACACACACACACACTGGACACACACACTCATACACACTGGACACACACAAACACACACACACACAGGAAACACATACTCCCTGGACACACACAGACACCAGACACACACACACACAAACGGACACATAAACACACTGAACACACAAACACACACTGTGGACACACACACACACACACACACACACACACACACACACTGGACACACACACACACATTTGACACACACACACACACACACTTGACACACACACACTTTGGACACACACTAACAGAACACACACACACCGAACACACACACAAACACTGGACACACATACACACACTGAACACACACACACACACACTCAAATACTGAAAACATACACTAGACACACACAAACACACTCTGGACTCACACACTGGACACACACACTGAACAAACACAAACTTGACACACTCACACCATGGACACACACACACACAGACACTGGACACACACACACACACACACACACACACACACACACTGGACACACACACACTCACACTGAACACATACACACACACACACACACGCACACACACACACTGGAGACACACACACTGGACACACACAAACAATGGACACACACACTCATACACACACACACTGGACACACACACACTGAACACACACACACACAGGACACAGACACTCACACACACGCACACATTGAACACACACACACACAGGACGCACACACTCACACTCACACACATACACACTGGACACACACACTCACACACTGAACACACACACTCACACACTCACACACACACACAAACACACACACACATACACTGAACACACACACACTGAACACTCACACACACACACAAACACACACACACTGGACACTCACACACACAAACACACATATACACACTGGACACACACACACACACTGGACACACACACACACGCACAGACACTGGACACACACACATACACACTGGACACACACACATACACACTGGACACAAACTAGACACACAAACACACTGGACACAAAAACACACACACTGAACACACACACACTGAACAAACACACACACAATGAACACACACACACACACACAAACACACACACACTGGACACTCACACACACAAACACACATATACACACTGGACACACACACACACACTGGACACACACACACACGCACACACACTGGACACAAAAACACAAACACTTGACACCCACACACACTAGACACACACACAAACACATACACACTGGACACACACACACACGCACAGACACTGGACACACACACATACACACTGGACACACACACATACACACTGGACACAAACTAGACACACAAACACACTGGACACAAAAACACACACACTGAACACACACAAACTGAACACACACACACACACACACACTGGACACACACACACTGAACACACACACTGGACACACACACACGGAACACACACACACACTGAACACACACACACACTGGACACACACACACACACACTGAACACACATACTGGACACATACACACACACACTGAACACACACACACACACACACACACACACACACACACACACGCTGGACATACACACACATACACACACGCACTGGACACACACACACACATACTGGACACACACACACACACTGGACACATTTCCATGTGTTGGATTTTGATGAAAGGAAATCCCATATAGCCTACTGGACAGGACATTGCTATGGCATCATCTGTTTGGGTGTCTCAGGTCAGGTCTGAGCCATGATCAGAATGTGTCTCTGTGTCTATTTCCAGCCCTGCCATTTCTACCTGTCCTGATCTAGTGTTTCACCCCTGACCTCCTCACACCGTCTCACTGTCCATGTCTGCTTTTAGCTCCCACCTCACCTTCACTGTGTTATAATGGACCTTATGCTTGTTATGTCACCTCTGTAACCAGTTATCAAACATACTGACCTTTCTGACCCTATCCCATGGCCTTACTTTCTACAACTGAACATTTAAATTCCTCTATGAGTTTTGTTTAGTGTCCATTTACTTATCTATGTATTTGTTGTATATTGGGGTTGTGCTGCAGAGCATCATGGGGGTTTGTATGTGTTGAGATGATCACGTTCCAGATAAATGGTTGAACTTATTCCTCTCTCCCGTCTCATCATTATTGAATTGTTGTACAGACGTGGTTATGAAACCCACCAGACATAACAAAAGATTGGTGATGAGTAAGTCTGAATCTACAGGAACTATTCTGTCTGGAAGAAGTGGGTTTTTACAACTGTTTAAAACTGTTATTTTCTGTGGTACAGAATAGGCTAATGTTAGCACAGTGTATTGATAGCAGAGGCAAGTGCATAGTCCAGCTAGCTAAGAGAGAGAGTTAACATCGTCATGACGTCAGAAAAGGACTGGAGACGGACGTCGGAGCGGGAAAACAACTTGATTAAAAAGGGAGGAATATACAGTGATTAAAGGTAAGGACATTTATTCAACTGTGAAGATGAACTTTGGAATAAAAAACTCCTAAATGAGCGAATTTAGGAGGAAACGTCAGTGAGTGAAGGGAATGAAGATCACATGACTGAGGAAAATATTGCTTTGGTTGAGGACAATATTGAAGTGAGTGACAATCAGGAGCTTATTGAGAAATGAACAATTATTGGAATTGATGGAAACATTGGACAGTTTGATAAAAGTATTGAGCAGTGGAGTTCATATACAGAACGGTTTGAATATTTAGTTCTTGTAAATGACATGGATGAGGACAACATTGTGCCTACACGTTTTAGTGTAATGGGGCCAAAGACATTTAATTTACTAGGCAGCCTGCTAAAGCCAGACAGAACAGGTAATAAGACGTATGGGGATATTGTGGAGATACTTAAAGGACATTTTTCACCAGAACCACTAGTTAATGCTGAAAGGTTCAGGTTCCACAGGAGACATCAGGAAGAGGGAGAATCAGTAACAATGTTTGCTGCTGCATTAAAGAAACTATCAGAACACTGAGTTTAATGCTGTTCTAAATGACATCATTAGAGACAGACTAGTATGTGGGCTACGGAGTGAAGCTACACAAAAGAGACTGTTGACTGAAAGTCATCTGACCTTGGCAAAGGACATTGAAATCAGTGTGTCCATGGAACTAGCTGCTAAAGAGGCTCACCAGTTGAGTTCATCAGGAACTTAGTGGGTTCATCTAACAATCCTAATCATCAGCTGATACATTTTAATCTCATACACAGGTATACCTTCCACCTAGAAAACATAATTTAATGAACATATTAACCTCTCTTCTGTGTGATCTATGTAATCAATGTAAGGTTCTGTATTTATTTTTCTCAGTTCACCTTGTGTTCTTGAACGTAGCCCTGTTTCTTTGTGTTCTTGAACGTAGCCCTTTTTCTATGTGTTCTTGAACGTAGCCCTGTTTCTTTGTGTTCTTGAACGTAGCCCTGTTTCTTTGTGTTCTTGAACGTAGCCCTGTTTCTTTGTATTCTTGAACGAAGCCATGTTTCTTTGTGTTCTTGAACGTTGCCCTGTTTCTTTGTGTTCTTGAATGTAGCCCTGTTTCTTTGTGTTCTTGAACGTAGCCCTGTTTCTTTGTGTTCTTGAACGTAGCCCTGTTTCTATGTGTTCTTGAACGTAGCCCTGTTTCTTTGTGTTCTTGAACGAAGCCCTGTTTCTTTGTGTTCTTGAACGTAGCCCTGTTTCTTTGTGTTCTTGAACGTAGCCCTGTTTCTTTGTATTCTTGAACGAAGCCCTGTTTCTTTGTGTTCTTGAACGTTGCCCTGTTTCTTTGTGTTCTTGAATGTAGCCCTGTTTCTTTGTGTTCTTGAACATAGCCCTGTTTCTTTGTGTTCTTGAACGTAGCCCTGTTTCTTTGTGTTCTTGAACGTAGCCCTGTTTCTTTGTGTTCTTGAACATAGCCCTGTCTCTTTGTGTTCTTGAACGTAGCCCTGTCTTTCATTTTTGTTCATTGATTTCACCTGTGTTAGTTACTCACCTGGTCTCATCAGCTCCTTATTTAGTTCAGTTCATTCTGTTTTTGCTTTGTGAGGTATTGTTAGTTTTGACTCTACTAAGCCTTTTCCTAGCTTGTTTGTGAGAACCAGTTATAGCCTTCAGTCCTAGTTTTGTTTCACCTGCCTGTTTGCCTACCTGTGTATGACCATTGCCTGCCTGTGACCACGAATCCTGTCTTCTGAGAAGGCGTAATAAACACCTGCTGCGCTCTGAATCTACACCTTTTTCTCCCTGAGTATTCATTACAGTACCCTAATGTTAAGTGTCATAAATGTATAGTTATTAGGAGCAGACATCTTTAAAGATAATAAGAAAGAGGGAAAAAGAGAAGGGCTGTGAGACACTAGCGGTTCTGGGGGGGGGGGGGCAGTGCCCCTGTGACAATAAGCTTGGACCCCCTTGTGGCCCCTCTAAATGCGGAGTCTGAAATCATTATCACAGAATTAATTTTTGCGATCATGTTTTATTTTATAGATTTTTTTTACATCCGTTATTAGACAGTGGCGAAGCGGAACGCTAAAGTAACCAAACACATTTTCTAGTGGGACTCCTTTAGGCGGAACACAACAGTATCGTACCACATGGATCTGCACGTTTTTTTCTATTCAGAATTTGAAAGAAATTTGGCGCGAATAATATCGTTCAAGCAAGAAGAAGGAAATAAAGAGAGGTGAGCAACATGTTGAATATGTTGTATTTGTAACATAGTTAACTATTAAATGCATTACAGAAGTGTAACGTTAGATCAGCTAAAGTTAACCTGTCCGTTTGTTACTTTCTTTGTGAATTAATGAAGGAATGGGCTTGAATCCTGGGCTATGTATTCGTTTGCATTGTTTTAGGTTTAGTTTTGTAGCTAATTCTAACAGACAGGCATCGAAAATGTATGGCAATATGAAAAAGGGTTTAATATTTGATAAAAAACGCATGTTGCTGAGTGCTTTTACTTAAACCACACTCAGTAAACGCATTGTAACGTTAAAAGGTTAGACATGAAAGCTAGCTACCTAGCGAGTCAGTTATGTTCAGTAAATGAATGAATAAGCTTGGTCCCCATTGCTTTTGCTCTATAGTTGTCACCAACATGAAGAGAAAAAAGGACTTCATGTTTCTTCCAAAGAAACGACAAGGCAGAAAGTCAGACAGAGCCAGAGGGTTCAGGTGTGGAGAGAGCAAGAGAGAGCAGAGAGAGACAGCAGGAAGACCATTGGAGAGACTGAGAGTGATGTCAGCCAATCCCGGGAGGAGCCACCGGTGCAGCCAGTGATGAACATGGACCCAAGAACTCTGATGGGGGACAGGAGGAGGAGCTTCAAGGCGGCCTGGTACCACATCCACCCCTGGCTTCAATATTCAAACAAATCAGACTCTTGTGTTTTGTTACGCCTGTCTCAGAGACTGGATTGGATTCAAAATGGGGTTTTAACAACTGGAAGAAGGCAATTTACAAAGACGGGGGGATTTGCAAGTCATGCAAGGGCTGAGCTGCACAAACAAGCAATGATTACATGGAGAGTCTATCAGAAAGCTGTAAAAAGTAATGCAACACTGGTAAATGCCCTAAACAAGGAACACAACAAACAGGTTCAAGAAAATGGGGACTATATTAAAACAATAGGAGAAGTAGGCACGAGGTCTGCTTGCACAGATAGATTTACAATTCATTGTGTTCCTTGTTCCACTGCATAACGTTTTTGGAGAAGCAACATTTCTATCAGAGATGCTACAGTCTTCATCACTTGACCTGTCAAAGGCTGTTGATTTAGTTGAAGCCTTAGTTCAAACTTTGAATGACTACAGGGATGAGTCATTTTTTTGATGACCTATGGAATGAAGTGTTGAACACAGCTGAGCAATGTGATACTGCAATACAGCCCCCTGCAAAACCTTGCCTTGGGAGAGGTGTGCACAGTTCATGGGCGGGATCTGTACCCAGGTGTCCCATGGGAAAAACCAGTGTGTTGACCATTAGACCAAGAGGTAATGCCCTCTTGAGCTGAGGGTGACACGGATTTTGAAGTTGAAAGCAGGACTACCTCATTACCAGATCATGAGACAGACTCGTGTTTTCTACACACATGGGATAGTGTAAAAGGAAATTTGCCTAGGAAGCCCATGCTAGAAGTGTTAGGAGGTGGAAGTTAGAGAATTAGTCCAGTAACTGAAAGGTCACTGGTTTGAGTCCTGAGCCAGACAACAAAACGTGGGATTTGATCTGAACTGGCAGATCTGTGACCAACCCCTTCAGAAAGACAAATTCCCTTTGTTCCCTGTAACATGGACTAATACAGTTGTACTGTACTGTACTGTGCTGCACTTTATTGAACAGAACCTGAGAGTCCAGCATGTCAGGGGATGGGGTGGGGGGTGGGGGGTGAGAGCAGCAGTGGGGGATGGGTAGCTAGTCCTTGATTGGCTGTAGACCTGGGAGCCACAACTGCCAAGAGAAATTCAATCTACCCTTTTTATCAGCCAAGCCAACATACTGTTTTACACACCCTTTTTGTGGACTGTTAATGTTTATATTTAAAATCAACACTGAGCATTTCATGTTATAATCTGTTATCTATCAAATCTGATAGTAAGATATTGAAACCATATACAATATGCACTAGAAATGGTTGTAATGAAAACCTGGGACACTCCTATAGACCTATGGAATTATGAGGGGGGGGGGGATATGTATTTCTGAAAGATATCAAGTAATTTAGGATTTGAAGTCAATTCTTGCGTGGGAAACTGCAGTCTGGTTTGTTTGTCTGAGTGAACAGAGCAGTTGGGGGAAGGGAATACACATACAATGTTTCAATCTCCAACTGACTTGTTTCACAGACTCCTGTGAGAGAGAATATAGTAGACGGTTGCTGTCAAAAAGTGATTGGTGAGTTTTCCTGTGTCCTGTGTTTATGACCTTTTAAGGACATCCTGTCCGGACGTTCTCTTCACTATTTAGGGTGTGCTTATTTAACTTGATAGTGCAGCTGTTTCTTTGAAGTAAAGCACATTGATGAGGAATATATGATCTATTATGCTGTGAGAGAAAGAGCACATATTTACCTGATTTGTTAAATATTAATAGTTAACAATGAATATGCTTAACAATAGTAGAGACATTTCTTAACTACCAATGCTGTGCTTTTGGTAAGGATGTTTCCCTCTAGCTCCCTGCAGCTGGTCTGGGCGTGTAGTCAAGGACATGGGATAGAGATCAACTGGAGGAACAGGTAGACCTGGTAGCTCCCTGCAGCTGGTCTGGGCGTGTAGTCAAGGACATGGGATAGAGATCAACTGGAGGAACAGGTAGACCTGGTAGCTCCCTGCAGCTGGTCTGGGCGTGTAGTCAAGGACATGGGATAGAGATCAACTGGAGGAACAGGTAGACCTGGTAGCTCCCTGCAGCTGGTCTGGGCGTGTAGTCAAGGACATGGGATAGAGATCAACTGGAGGAACAGACAGACCTGGATTGTTTCAATTTCTCATTGCTTCCACACAGCCACAAGAAGAAAACATGGTGGCTGCTGATCTGCCAGGGAGGGGCGTGCTTGGATGAAAAGCAGAGATTGTTTTGGACAATTTGCAGATCTTAGGAAGAGCGATACAAATCCTGTTGACTCTGTATTAACTTCTGCCTGCAATTGCATAACTAAAGATATTTTACATATACTCAGAAGCCGTTGTCTGTGTCATTTTCTAAAGTTTAAAGTTTGTTTAAGAATAAGAGAATATCAGCACTGTGCAACGAACCCTATACAACATGAAATAAAAAGTAATGGCCTGGTGATTGATGTGTCGTGTACTGACCTAGTTGAACTTAAAGTTTGAACTGTTTGAAAAATTTGAAACAGTTGGGAATTTTTTGTAGTGAACTTATGGAGCTGCTGTGTAGTGAGCTTGTGACCCCTTGTAGAATGAAAAAGTAATTTCTGGGTAGGTCTGCCTGAGTATAAGTAAGTGTTAGACTTGTCCTGTGAACACTACGACTGACAAGAAACCTCAAGAGAGATCAACCACAGAAAACTCCAGAAAACACGTCTCCTAGACCAATTCTAGGTGTGTTGTGTCCTTCATGTCTGGGCCACAATGACAAAACCATCAATGCCATTCTTTGTGATGCACCTGATTGTTTTAATGGTGGGATTGATATGAGTGGAGGCCAACCGGAAGATTTTTCACACACAGCTGTCTCAACAACCTTTTTCAGCCAAAAACCGGGAGTTTTTCTCCTACGTTTCGCATGAGGGAATGTCTTAAGATAAGACTTGCTCTATGTCAGATCTAAAAGGCCCTGAATGGACCATCCCTGCCTGGGTACGCACTGGAAGAGGAAGTCTGTGGGCCAAATGATTTGGAAGTCATACGAATCTCTTCAGTGCCGTATAGTCCAGACTCCAAAGTGACAATTTTAGGTTGTTCTGAATTCAATAGCGCAAATGCCACCAAATCTGTTAGTTCGTATGTATTTTCAAACGCTTGCACAGAGGTCAACTATTTTGTTGCCTGTCTTTAGCTTCAAGTGGCGAGATTGGTTTAAGGTGCTTGATATGATGAAACAAGTGCAACAGTTTTTCCACCATCGTGAACATTTACGAAGATGGTCCCTTCTGTCCTCAAGACAAAACTTGGGCTTATCGGCAAGAAGGTTGATCTATCATCGAAAAGAAAACATGTGAAACCTTGAAGGCCATGGAGAGCCTGCGTGGAAGAGGCAACGTCTGAGTCCCTCACAGCTTTAAGACGGGGATTTGGAGACTGATGGGGGTGTCGGGTTACAAAAGGCCCCTGAAAAGGAGAAAAATTATGATTATTAAAATAATTATACATTTAAACATGTATTGTTTAGTAAGGTGCAGTATTGTGTAATAATACAGTTTATGATCCATATAAAGGTTTAGTAGTAAACATTAGTGTCATAGTTTAATATTCAATATTGTTTAGTGAACTTTAATAATTTAAATATGTGTGCTTACATTTCTGTAGCAACATTTTAGAAGAAAATAAAAAGGTTTGAAAGAAAATGTTATTTCCCTTCAATGAATTACAGCTCTCTCTCTCTTTCTCTGTCCCTCCCCTATCTATCTCTTTCTCGCTCTCTCTCTCTCTCTCTCTCTCTCTCTCTCTCTCTCTCTCTCTCTCTCTCTCTCTCTCTCTCTCTCTCTCTCTCTCTCTCTCTCTCTCTCACAAGAGCCATTGGTTCCTGTGTGTGTGTGAGCGTGTGTGGTGTGTCTTTGAAACAACTGTGTTTTAAACCGGTTTTACCTTTAACCTTTTAGAAAGAGTTCTCAGCTATCCATATTTTAATGGTCAACAGTTTGCTCATCTAGGGGGTCCCATACACACAAGGGAACTGAATGTACACATGGGGTCCCCCAAGTGTCTTTTAAACTACTTTTTTAAACCTGTTTAACCTTTAACCTTTTAAAAATAGCTCTCGGGGGGGTGTCCGGGAATGTCCGGGAGGCATCCGAGGATGGAATGTCCAGTGGATGTCTCAGTCAATTAAAAACAAAAAAGGTAATTGTATTCTTAAAGATGTCCCGTTTTACTGCTGACCTGAACAGATCCATTTGACCCCATAAAAGAGCGTCCGTGGGATGTCTCAGTCAACCAAGAAAAAAGACCCAGAGGACCAGAAGGCCTGAAGACATACATCTTAAAGAGACTCCTTGAATCATTTATTCCTCATGGAGCATTTTGAAGGTGAGTTGAATTTTCAATATGATGAAGGCTTTTATATCTAACTATGCATATATATATATATATATATATATATATATATATATATATTATTTATGTTGTATATTATAAATGAATGTTTTTAATAATGTATTGTATAAAATGATATAGTATATGATGAATGAGATGTTGTGTTATTGATTTTTTTTTAAACGAGAATGGACTCTACCTACATATGTATATATCCTACTGTTTATACCAAACAAATTCAATTTTATGTGACATGTCTCAAGGTGTCTCAGAACCCATGAAAATGCATGCCAAACCAAGTCTCTACTCAAGAGTGGACCACTGGCTCCACCTAGTGGATGTACAGCTACATCACAGTTATAAAAAAACTACTACATTTACATTTACGTCATTTAGCAGACGCTCTTATCCAGAGCGACATACAAATTGGTGCATTCACCCTATAGCCAGTGGGATAACCACTTTACAATATTTTATTTTATTTTATTTTTTTATTTTTTTTGGGGGGGGTTAGAAGGATTACTTTATCCTATCCCAGGTATTCCTTAAAGAGGTGGGGTTTCAAATGTCTCCGGATTATGTGTGTGTGTGTATCTAGAATGTTAGTATAATAATATGTATATATATATACCCACATCTGTATTTATCCTACTGTTTTTACCAAACAAATTTCTATTTTATGTGAAGTGTCTAATCAAGAGTGGACCACTGGCTCCACCTAGTGGATTTTCAGTTACATCACAGTTGTAGAAATAAATTACGTAGCACGTTAGTATACTATTCTATATCCCTCTCTCAATGGATAACAATTCATTCAATGGATAACAATGGTTTTTTAAATATTTAACAGTATTTCAATATTTGTTTTTTGCAGACATTTTAAGACTGAATGACATACAATTTTCAGGTAATTAATATTATTACTATATTGTATTTTATGTTCAATATCTGTATTTTTAAGTAAAAAAATTATATTGTAATATAATGTAAATTCTACAGATTACCCTACATTTATGCAGGAGGTACCCAAAGTAATTGATGTGGATCAAGAAGCAACACCACAAACAGAAGTGATTGTTATAGAGGATAACGAGTTAGAGGAACAACAGACAGAAGCTGTATCTTTACTCAGTCACTCGCCATCAAGATATTTTAGACGTGAGTCAACATTGAAATTAGTAATAATCTTCATATAATAAGCAATAAACAAAAGGTGTACTATGTTTTAATAACCTAATCTTGTGTTTACAGCTGACTCTCCATGTAGAAGCGTGTACAGCGTTCAACCCAGGCATTATGGACTCCTCCGTTGAATGACTGCTTGAATGATTGTGAAAACGACGTTCTCCTCTCTTTCTGTACAGCAGGCTTTGACATAGACGAAACTCCAACCAACCCAAGAACAGAGGGATTGTCATACCTAGACATGCCTCCAAAACCCCCCGAGGCGTTCAGTATATAATAGGGCACCGACACTATTTCAAAGTCCAGCACGGCTCCACAGACACATAGTTCAAGTTGACAGAATGGCTTCACCTTTGACCGAGGAGAACGATTGGTCTGAAAAGGACTGGATTGAAGAACATGCTCTTTATGGATATGGCCTGTTTTATTATAGATATAACTTTTAATGACTATGTTAAAAACAATATTATGATTATTATTTTTGTAAAAAGACTCAGACTCAGACAATGGACAACGGGAAGAAAACACGCCTTCCATGACTCCACAGAAAAACAAGTTTAGTCAACAAACAGACAGCTATTTCCCTGTAACCCAAGTCCGAACAGTGAGAAACAGAAACAGTGAGTTAGGATATATTGATATGTTAACATATAATAAATTAACTGATTAAAAAGCATAATATATTTTTTGTTATTATTTAAAAAATAAAAAATTAGTTTTTATGGATTCTTATAATGTATTTATTATTATTATTTTTATTTTAATACACTATTTATTATATATTTCTTATATATTTTATTGTTTTTTTGGGCTCCTCTAAGGCCTATACAAGCATAGCAGACCCAATACAACAAGAGGAAGAGGAGGAAGAGGAGGAGGAGGAGGAAGAGGATGAAGAGGAGGAAGAGGAGGAAGAGGAGGAAGATGAGGATGATGATGATGGTGTACTGATTACTGCATCTAAACAGGTCAATACATTCAATGATGATAATGTCAATGATGTTAATGATGAGGATGATGTGTTGAGGTATGATGAGGATGATGTGTTGAGGTATGATGAGGATGATGTGTTGATGTATGATGAGGATGATGTGTTGAGGTATGATGAGGATTATGTGTTGATGTATGATGAGGATGATGTGTTGATGTATTATGAGGATGATGTGTTGAGGTATGATGAGGATGATGTGTTGATGTATGAGGAGGATGATGTGTTGAGGTATTATGAGGATGATGTGTTGATGTATGATGAGGATGATGTGTTGAGGTATGATGAGGATAAATGTGTTGATGTATGATGAGGATGATGTGTTGAGGTATTATGAGGATGATGTGTTGATGTATGATGAGGATGATGTGTTGAGGTATGATGAGGATAAATGTGTTGAGGTATTATGAGGATGATGTGTTGATGTATGATGAGGATGATGTGTTGAGGTATTATGAGGATTATGTGTTGAGGTATGATGAGGATGATGTGTTGATGTATGATGAGGATGATGTGTTGATGTATGATGAGGATAAATGTGTTGAGGTATTATGAGGATGATGTGTTGATGTATGATGAGGATGATGTGTTGATGTATGATGAGGATGATGTGTTGAGGTATGATGAGGATGATGTGTTGAGGTATGATGAGGATGATGTGTTGAGCTATGATGAGGATGATGTGTTGAGGTATGATGAGGATGATGTGTTGAGCTATGATGAGGATGATGTGTTGAGGTATGATGAGGATGATGTGTTGAGGTATGATGATGATGATGATGTGTTGAGGTATGATGATGATGATGTGTTGAGGTATGATGAGGATGATGTGTTGAGGTATGATGAGGATGATGTGTTGAGGTATGATGAGGATGATGTGTTGAGGTATGATGGTGATGATGATGTGTTGAGGTATGATGAGGATGATGTGTTGAGGTATGATGAGGATGATGTGTTGATGTATGATGAGGATGATGTGTTGAGGTATGATGAGGATGATGTGTTGAGGTATGATGAGGATGATGTGTTGAGCTATGATGAGGATGATGTGTTGAGGTATGATGAGGATGATGTGTTGAGGTATGATGATGATGATGATGTGTTGAGGTATGATGATGATGATGATGTGTTGAGGTATGATGAGGATGATGTGTTGAGGTATGATGAGGATGATGTGTTGAGGTATGATGAGGATGATGTGTTGAGGTATGATGATGATGATGATGTGTTGAGGTATGATGAGGATGATGTGTTGATGTATGATGAGGATGATGTGTTGATGTATGATGAGGATGATGTGTTGAGCTATGATGAGGATGATGTGTAGAGGTATGATGCGGCTAATCAGCTTGATACAATACATTCTGAGGTAGAGCCTATACTGATTGAGGACAGCGTCAGTGGGGACGAGGATCAGGATATAGATCTTCAAGATAGGTTTCTCACAGCCTTTTACAGGGCTCTGAAAGCCAGAGAGGTCCAGTTACACAAACGTATGGTTGCTTTGCTAAAACGTCGGTACATCCAAGACATAGCCATCTGTAAGAAAAACACGTCAAATTTGATAAGCAGCAATCTGATAAAAAAACGGCCAAACAAAGAATATAGCCGTATGTAACATGGATACTTCTAGAATACCCCTAGAACTAAACTCCTTCATCAAACAAATGAAGGCTCTAGGACCAACCCCTACACAACAACACACACCTCCTTTAACTCATACAAATGAGGACACATTATCACAGGTACTCCCAGAACTTAGCTCCTTAATTAAACAAATTAACGAGCTGACCCCACCCTTAAATTAGACAACACCCCCAACCTCACGTATATGGTATCCTACACTGCCCTATCTGTAAAGGGCCTTTGAAAAGCAGAAACCCAGAAGTGGCTCAAGAATTGGAACATGAGTGCTACCTTCAACCATCAGATGAAGATGAACATTCAGAGAAATGTGTGTTTATGACTTTGAGAGTAATCAGCAATCAGGGGTTAACCTGCCTATTTCTGTATCTACCATGACTTTCAAGGGTGAAAAGTGGTCGGCAGAGGACCCCAATGGTGCACTACTCTTTCTGAAATGTTTCTGAAAACCCCAGTACAAAAACTTCACTTTTATAGCTCACAATTCTAGATCCCGTGATTCCTATCTTCTTTCCAATCCCTTGATCAAATCAAATCAAATGGTATTTGTCACATGCGCCAAATACAGCAGGTGTAGACCTTACAGTGAAATGCTGACTTACAAGCCCTTAACCAACAATGCAGCTTTAAGAAAAAAATGTGTTAAGAAAGTATTTATTAAAATAAACACAAGTATAAAATAAAAATATCTTCCATGGTTGTAAATCTCTCTTTCTGCCCCAGGCCATGTGTGTCTTAACCCAGAAGACTTTGGGGGAAATGTACCAGGAGTTCCAAGACAAGTGGTCCTCTTTCCAGGCTGATGATGGGGTGAAAGGGAAGGTGATGTGGGAGTATGAGGGGACAGAACTCACAAGGTCTGATCCTCATGTTCCAGCTTTCCTTTCCACCTTTGACCCCAACCCCTGGAGCCCTGCCAGGCCTTGTTTGGGGGTCGTACCAATGCTTTGACCTTACGTTATATAGCTGATGAGGAAATTAGATATATATAGATTATACTTCCCTTTATCCTCAAGTAATGAGTTCCTCTTGTTATCCTTTGGGGCATCCTGAAATTATTCACTGTGACTTTGACTTACCACAAAACTATTTTGCTTTGATAAAAGCAACTGTTTACCCTCCCTGGGGCTTGTTTTTGTCAGTGTTGCCTTACAAGGGACCTCAAGGAAAACTTGTCTTTCCCCTTTGTCGCACCTGCAGTGAAAACAACAACCAGGAAAAGCCTTGTGATCATTCAGATCAAGAAAGAGCCCTGACCGGTGTATGGTGTATGGTTGCAGTTGTAAATGAGAACTTGTTCTCAACTGGCTTACCTGGTTAAATAAAGGTGAAATAAAAAAATAAAATGGGTCACCGTTGAATTCTCTGACTATAGAGAAGGGGTATCGTGTGGCCAAAGTCTTTGAAGTGTGGAACTTTCCCAGGAAATCAGACACTCTTTTTTAAGAGTACATCAAGACCTTCTTGAGAGGCAAGCAAATGGCTTCAGGGTTTCCTGCATCAGTCACTGATCAAGAGAGCAAAGACAGATACATTCAGGACTATCATGAAAAAGAGGGCATACATTTACATTTTACATTTACGTCATTTTAGAAGACGCTCTTATCCAGAGCGACTTACAGTTAGTGAGTGCATACATTATATATATTTTTTTATACCCCCCGTGGGGTACTCGGGAGGCATACGTCTTGACCCTGACAGAATAGAGGTCAACAAAGCCAAAATAAAGGTGTGCAAGCTTTTCTTGAACAGTTTGGGGGGCATATTTGCCCAGAGAAGCAATATGTTAACAACATCTATCATTAAAGATCCCGAAGAATTTATGGGATTGGTTTTTTCAGACCAATCTGACATTTCAAATGTTTTGTTCTTGAATCAAGACATAGCTCTGGTGCAATGGAGATGCAACAAGAAGTGGGTTCTACCCCCGAGTAATGGAAACGTGTTTCTAGCAGCTTTTACCACGGCCTATGGGCGACTTGAACTACACACCCTCATGGAGCACCTGCAGAGTCGGGTTCTTTACCATGACACAGACTCTGTGGTCTATGGAAGCAAACCTGGTGATTGGAACCCCCCCCCCCCCCCCCCCCCCCCCTCTTAGCAACTATCTGGGAGGTTTAACGAGTGAACTGGAAGATGGTGACCATATCATAGAGTGGTCATCCTGTGGACCCAAACGCTATGCTTTTAGGACTAAAAACAATCACGTAGTGTTGAAAGCCAAAGGCGTGACACAAAACTATGAAAATTCCCTGCGTGTAAACTTGGAATCAATCACACGCTTAGTTGAGGGTTTTATAAACGACCGAAATAGTGTTTTAGAAATGTTGAAACTCCTACAAAAAGATTGTTAGGGATTAAAAGGGTTTCCATCTACGTAATGCCCCACTTAGTAAAAGATTCCGGGTCGTCTATGACAAGAGATGACTTTTACCTGACGGGACCACCTTACCCTTTGGTTACTGACTTTATGTTCAAATCCTTTTACCTGACGGGACCACCTTACCCTTTGGTTACTGACTTTATGTTACAATCCTTTTACCTGACGGGACCACCTTACCCTTTGGTTACTGACTTTATGTTCCAATCCTTTTACCCGACGGGACCACCTTACCCTTTGGTTACTGACTTTATGTTCCAATCCTTTTACCTGACGGGACCACCTTACCCTTTGGTTACTGACTTTATGTTCCAATCCTTTTACCTGACGGGACCACCTTACCCTGTGGTTACTGACTTTATGTTCCAATCCTTTTACCTGACGGGACCACCTTACCCTTTGGTTACTGACTTTATGTTCCAATCCTTTTACCTGACGGGACCACCTTACCCTTTGGTTACTGACTTTATGTTCCAATCCTTTTACCTGACGGGACCACCTTACCCTTTGGTTACTGACTTTATGTTCCAATCCTTTTACCTGACGGGACCACCTTACCCTTTGGTTACTGACTTTATGTTCCAATCCTTTTACCTGACGGGACCACCTTACCCTTTGGTTACTGACTTTATGTTCCAATCCTTTTACCTGACGGGACCACCTTACCCTTTGGTTACTGACTTTATGTTCCAATCCTTTTACCTGACGGGACCACCTTACCCTTTGGTTACTGACTTTATGTTCCAATCCTTTTACCTGACGGGACCACCTTACCCTTTGGTTACTGACTTTATGTTCCAATCCTTTTACCTGACGGGACCACCTTACCCTTTGGTTACTGACTTTATGTTCCAATCCTTTTACCTGACGGGACCACCTTACCCTTTGGTTACTGACTTTATGTTCCAATCCTTTTACCTGACGGGACCACCTTACCCTTTGGTTACTGACTTTATGTTCCAATCCTTTTACCTGACGGGACCACCTTACCCTTTGGTTACTGACTTTATGTTCCAATCCTTTTACCTGACGGGACCACCTTACCCTTTGGTTACTGACTTTATGTTCCAATCCTTTTACCTGACGGGACCACCTTACCCTTTGGTTACTGACTTTATGTTCCAATCCTTTTACCTGACGGGACCACCTTACCCTTTGGTTACTGACTTTATGTTCCAATCCTTTTACCTGACGGGACCACCTTACCCTTTGGTTACTGACTTTATGTTCCAATCCTTTTACCTGACGGGACCACCTTACCCTTTGGTTACTGACTTTATGTTCCAATCCTTTTACCTGACGGGACCACCTTACCCTTTGGTTACTGACTTTATGTTCCAATCCTTTTACCTGACGGGACCACCTTACCCTTTGGTTACTGACTTTATGTTCCAATCCTTTTACCTGACGGGACCACCTTACCCTTTGGTTACTGACTTTATGTTCCAATCCTATTGTGTCTTAACCCTGAAGATACAATGGATGCTGTAGAAGGTTTTGATCCTAGGTTGCAACTACCATTTTCAGCCTTAATCGCAGGACCATCCAATAGCGGTAAAACTTGTTTTGTAAAAAGGATTTTAGAGAATTCTGAACATGTATTATCTCAGAAACCTGACAATATTGTGTGGTGTTATTCATGTTATCAACTTTTGTATGATGAGTTTTTGAAGAAAATAAAAATCTAATTTGTTGAAGGAATACCAGAATCCCTGTCTGATGATGAATTCTTACCTGCTCATAAAAAAAAAATCTGCTGGTTTTGGATTATATGGTTTTTGCTGGTAGTGAACATCCTGAAATAGCTCAAGCTTTTACTCAATATACTCATCTTCAAAACTTGTCAGTGTGTTACTTCGTACAAAATGTGTTTCACCAAGGTAAAAATAGCCGTACCATTAGCTTGAACGCCAATTACTTGGATTTGTTCAAAGACCCTAGAGACAAACTACAAATAAACATTCTAACCGTAAATCCTACTTTATGGAAAGCAATGAGGACGCCACCAAAGCTCTTTTTTCTTATTTAATTGTGAATTTAAAATCAGTTGAACACAGAGTGTGATGGCCAATAAAATGTACTTAGTACCTAAACAAGATTTGGATAGACGTTGTTATGGAAACAGGTATCCTGTATGTGTATTTGTTTTCCCTCTCCTTCAGCCCTAATCACAGGTGTCCCTTGTTTTCCTGATTGGTGGTCGTTGGGGTGTCCCACCTGTCCGACATCCGTTCGTCTGCTGATTGCTGAGGTGGACCAATCAGTGGACGTTCCTCAGTATTGCCCCGCCTGTTTCTGGTTTTGCATTACCATGTCGAATCCCCTGGTTTTAAAAGCCAGTCAGTTGTGTTTTCTGACAGAGACTCTCTTTCTCTGTGAGTATGGCAACTGTGGTGTCTTGTTTTGTAGTGAAACAACACATCTAACGACGCACTTGGCTGTTCTACGAGTGGTCTGAGGCAGTCGGTAAATAATGAGCGTTTTCAAGTGCACTTGAACTTTAGTAACGATGGTTTTGGGGAAACAGCTCGGAGATTTAACAATGCTCCTACAAAGGTTCTACTGATAAACTTAGCCTTAAGATGCTTTTGGGAAACCGGGCCCAGATGGTCTCCGTAGGAAATGTGGTGTAAATTATTGGGCTTAGGCTACATGCCCTGTTATTTAGACTTAACACCGATTTGTAGGTGATCAGTCCTGCTACTGATAGTCAATGGGAACTGATCTGAACAGGTTTAGGCTGGTCATCTAGGATATGCAGGCCATATCTGAAGTACAGTACCAGTCAAAAGTTTGGACACACCTACTCATTCCAGGGTTTTTCTTTATTTTTTTACATTACATTTTTACATAGGGTCCAGAGTTTTACTGGTTAGGTTAACAGATAATGAAAAACTCTGGGCCCCAGGAGGTAAATGGCCCCCCTACTCTGGGACCTATGGTGCCACCAGTCTGGTGCAGTTGTCAGTTATCATCAGGTATGTGGATGATCAGGGCGTTATTCAGGAATGTTTCTTGGGCTACTTTGATGTGTCAAGTGGGCGAGATGCGAACTCTGTGTTTAACTTCATGGAGAAACTTGTTGTTCAAACCTATGAGTGCGCAGCTGTAATGGAATGTATCTGCTATGTGTATTTCCAGCTAAGTCCCCTCCTGTTCCCTGATTAAGAGGTGATGACCACTCCACTCTACTACCATTGTCAACTCTGTCCTGACATGAACTGAAGCCACGTCTCATGTGCCCCGCTCATCCACTGGCACATTGAAATGTTTCCTCTCCAAGCACTGTGAGTACCCCTATCAATTTTCTCTCGTTACTGTATGTAGAGTCAATCACATACAGAAACACAATGACATTATTACACATCAATGATTTTACTCCTTGCTTGGACTATCTCATTCTCAGCTCTTTGGTCTCTAACTGTGTAGTGTGTTGTGTTGTTGTTTTTTGTCTTCCCAGTCAATTCCTGTCCTGCACTGAAGTCAAGCCTCTGAACACCTCAACACATGCCTCGTACCCTCATCCAATCACTGCTGTGATCCCTTCCCAACACTGTGGAAGCAGCCCTCTCATCCAATCACTGCTGTGATCCCTTCCCAACACTGTGGAAGTATCCCCCTCATCCAATCACTGCTGTGATCCCTTCCCAACACTGTGGAAGCAGCCCTCTCATCCAATCACTGCTGTGATCCCTTCCCAACACTGTGGAAGCAGCCCTCTCATTCAATCACTGCTGTGATCCCTTCCCAGCACTGTGGAAGCAGCCCTCTCATCCAATCACTGCTGTGATCCCTTCCCAACACTGTGGAAGCAGCCCTCTCATCCAATCACTGCTGTGATCCCTTCCCAACACTGTGGAAGCAGCCCTCTCATCCAATCACTGCTGTGATCCCTTCCCAGCACTGTGGAAGCAGCCCTCTCATTCAATCACTGCTGTGATCCCTTCCCAGCACTGTGGAAGCAGCCCTCTCATCCAATCACTGCTGTGATCCCTTCCCAACACTGTGGAAGCAGCCCTCTCATCCAATCACTGCTGTGATCCCTTCCCAACACTGTGGAAGCAGCCCTCTCATCCAATCACTGCTGTGATCCCTTCCCAACACTGTGGAAGCAGCCCTCTCATCCAATCACTGCTGTGATCCCTTCCCAACACTGTGGAAGTATCCCTCTCATCCAATCACTGCTGTGATCCCTTCCCAACACTGTGGAAGTATCCCTCTCATCCAATCACTGCTGTGATCCCTTCCCAACACTGTGGAAGTAGCCCCCTCATCCAATCACTGCTGTGATCCCTTCCCAACACTGTGGAAGTAACCCTCTCATCCAATCACTGCTGTGATCCCTTCCCAACACTGTGGAAGTAGCTCTCTCATTCCCATTCCCCATAATATTGTACTATAAATGTCTTTATTAAATGCTTTAGGTTAAAATAATTACTCTTTGACGATTTTTGAAACACACTTTGACATCTCTGTGCGTTCCGCGCCTATACCGTGGGTCTCCCATCCTCCTTGATTTTTCAAGTCACCAGCCTCCGCTGCTTTGCTACCAGTACAGTAGAGGAAAGACCCTTCTTCTTGGATAGACAGTAGTATGAATACCTGTGTTACCAGTACAGTAGAGGAAATACCCTTCTTCTTGGATAGACAGTAGTATGAATACCTGTGTTACCAGTACAGTAGAGGAAAGACCCTTCTTCTTGGATAGACAGTAGTATGAATACCTGTGTTACCAGTACAGTAGAGGAAAGACCCTTCTTCTTGGATAGACAGTAGTATGAATACCTGTGTTACCAGTACAGTAGAGGAAAGGCCCTTCTTCTTGGATAGACAGTAGTATGAATACCTGTGTTACCAGTACAGTAGAGGAAAGACTCTTCTTCTTGGATAGACAGTAGTATGAATACCTGTGTTACCAGTACAGTAGAGGAAAGACTCTTCTTCTTGGATAGACAGTAGTATGAATACCTGTGTTACCAGTACAGTAGAGGAAAGACCCTTCTTCTTGGATAGACAGTAGTATGAATACCTGTGTTACCAGTACAGTAGAGGAAAGACTCTTCTTCTTGGATAGACAGTAGTATGAATACCTGTGTTACCAGTACAGTAGAGGAAAGACCCTTCTTCTTGGATAGACAGTACTATGAATACCTGTGTTACCAGTACAGTAGAGGAAAGACTCTTCTTCTTGGATAGACAGTAGTATGATTACCTGTGTTACCAGTATAGTAGAGGAAAGACTCTTCTTCTTGGATAGACAGTAGTATGAATACCTGTGTTACCAGTACAGTAGAGGAAAGACTCTTCTTCTTGGATAGACAGTAGTATGAATACCTGTGTTACCAGTTGAGGAAATACCCTTCTTCTTGGATAGACAGTACTATGAATACCTGTGTTACCAGTACAGTAGAGGAAATACCCTTCTTCTTGGATAGACAGTAGTATGAATACCTGTGTTACCAGTACAGTAGAGGAAATACCCTTCTTCTTGGATAGACAGTAGTATGAATACCTGTGTTACCAGTACAGTAGAGGAAAGACCCTTCTTCTTGGATAGACAGTAGTATGAATACCTGTGTTACCAGTACAGTAGAGGAAAGACTCTTCTTCTTGGATAGACAGTAGTATGAATACCTGTGTTACCAGTAGAGGAAAGACTCTTCTTCTTGGATAGACAGTAGTATGAATACCTGTGTTACCAGTACAGTAGAGGAAAGGCCCTTATTCTTGGATAGACAGTAGTATGAATACCTGTGTTACCAGTACAGTAGAGGAAAGACCCTTCTTCTTGGATAGACAGTAGTATGAATACCTGTGTTACCAGTACAGTAGAGGAAAGACCCTTCTTCTTGGATAGACAGTAGTATGAATACCTGTGTTACCAGTACAGTAGAGGAAAGACTCTTCTTCTTGGATAGACAGTAGTATGAATACCTGTGTTACCAATAGAGGAAAGACTCTTCTTCTTGGATAGACAGTAGTATGAATACCTGTGTTACCAGTAGAGGAAATACTCTTCTTCTTGGATAGACAGTAGTATGAATACCTGTGTTACCAGTAAAGTAGAGGAAATACTCTTCTTCTTGGATAGACAGTAGTATGAATACCTGTGTTACCAGTACAGTAAAGGAAAGACCCTTCTTCTTGGATAGACAGTAGTATGAATACCTGTGTTACCAGTACAGTAGAGGAAATACTCTTCTTCTTGGATAGACAGTAGTATGAATACCTGTGTTACCAGTACAGTAGAGGAAAGACTCTTCTTCTTGGATAGACAGTAGTATGAATACCTGTGTTACCAGTACAGTAGAGGAAATACTCTTCTTCTTGGATAGACAGTAGTATGAATACCTGTGTTACCAGTACAGTAGAGGAAATACTCTTCTTCTTGGATAGACAGTAGTATGAATACCTGTGTTACCAGTACAGTAGAGGAAAGACTGTTCTTCTTGGATAGGCAGTAGTATGAATACCTGTGTTACCAGTACAGTAGAGGAAAGACCCTTCTTCTTGGATAGACAGTAGTATGAATACCTGTGTTACCAGTACAGTAGAGGAAAGACCCTTCTTCTTGGATAGACAGTAGTATGAATACCTGTGTTACCAGTACAGTAGAGGAAAGGCCCTTCTTCTTGGATAGACAGTAGTATGAATACCTGTGTTACCAGTACAGTAGAGGAAAGACTCTTCTTATTGGATAGACAGTAGTATGAATACCTGTGTTACCAGTAGAGGAAAGACCCTTCTTCTTGGATAGACAGTAGTATGAATACCTGTGTTACCAATAGAGGAAAGACTCTTCTTCTTGGATAGACAGTAGTATGAATACCTGTGTTACCAGTAGAGGAAATACTCTTCTTCTTGGATAGACAGTAGTATGAATACCTGTGTTACCAGTAAAGTAGAGGAAAGGCCCTTCTTCTTGGATAGACAGTAGTATGAATACCTGTGTTACCAGTACAGTAGAGGAAAGACTCTTCTTCTTGGATAGACAGTAGTATGAATACCTGTGTTACCAGTACAGTAGAGGAAAGACCCTTCTTCTTGGATAGACAGTAGTATGAATACCTGTGTTACCAGTACAGTAGAGGAAAGACCCTTCTTCTTGGATAGACAGTAGTATGAATACCTGTGTTACCAGTACAGTAGAGGAAAGACTCTTCTTCTTGGATAGACAGTGGTATGAATACCTGTTTTACCAGTACAGTAGAGGAAAGACTCTTCTTCTTGGATAGACAGTAGTTCGAATACCTGTGTTACCAGTACAGTAGAGGAAAGACTCTTCTTCTTGGATAGACAGTAGTATGAATACCTGTGTTACCAGTACAGTAGAGGAAAGACCCTTCTTCTTGGATAGACAGTAGTATGAATACCTGTGTTACCAGTACAGTAGAGGAAAGACTCTTCTTCTTGGATAGACAGTAGTATGAATACCTGTGTTACCAGTACAGTAGAGGAAAGACTCTTCTTCTTGGATAGACAGTAGTATGAATACCTGTGTTACCAGTACAGTAGAGGAAAGACTCTTCTTCTTGGATAGACAGTAGTATGAATACCTGTGTTACCAGTACAGTAGAGGAAAGACTCTTCTTCTTGGATAGACAGTAGTATGAATACCTGTGTTACCAGTAAAGTAGAGGAAAGGCCCTTCTTCTTGGATAGACAGTAGTATGAATACCTGTGTTACCAGTACAGTAGAGGAAAGACTCTTCTTCTTGGATAGACAGTAGTATGAATACCTGTGTTACCAGTACAGTAGAGGAAAGACTCTTCTTCTTGGATAGACAGTAGTATGAATACCTGTGTTACCAGTACAGTAGAGGAAAGACTCTTCTTCTTGGATAGACAGTAGTATGAATACCTGTGTTACCAGTACAGTAGAGGAAAGACTCTTCTTCTTGGATAGACAGTAGTATGAATACCTGTGTTACCAGTAGAGGAAAGACTCTTCTTCTTGGATAGACAGTAGTATGAATACCTGTGTTACCAGTAGAGGAAAGACTCTTCTTCTTGGATAGACAGTAGTATGAATACCTGTGTTACCAGTACAGTAGAGGAAATACTCTTCTTCTTGGATAGACAGTAGTATGAATACCTGTGTTACCAGTACAGTAGAGGAAAGACTCTTCTTCTTGGATAGACAGTAGTATGAATACCTGTGTTACCAGTACAGTAGAGGAAAGACTCTTCTTCTTGGATAGACAGTAGTATGAATACCTGTGTTACCAGTACAGTAGAGGAAAGACTATTCTTCTTGGATAGACAGTAGTATGAATACCTGTGTTACCAGTACAGTAGAGGAAATACTCTTCTTCTTGGATAGACAGTAGTATGAATACCTGTGTTACCAGTACAGTAGAGGAAAGACTCTTCTTCTTGGATAGACAGTAGTATGAATACCTGTGTTACCAGTACAGTAGAGGAAAGACCCTTCTTCTTGGATAGACAGTAGTATGAATACCTGTGTTACCAGTACAGTAGAGGAAAGACTCTTCTTCTTGGATAGACAGTAGTATGAATACCTGTGTTACCAGTAGAGGAAAGACCCTTCTTCTTGGATAGACAGTAGTATGAATACCTGTGTTACCAGTACAGTAGAGGAAAGACCCTTCTTCTTGGATAGACAGTAGTATGAATACCTGTGTTACCAGTACAGTAGAGGAAAGACCCTTCTTCTTGGATAGACAGTAGTATGAATACCTGTGTTACCAGTACAGTAGAGGAAAGACTCTTCTTCTTGGATAGACAGTGGTATGAATACCTGTTTTACCAGTACAGTAGAGGAAAGACTCTTCTTCTTGGATAGACAGTAGTATGAATACCTGTGTTACCAGTACAGTAGAGGAAAGACTCTTCTTCTTGGATAGACAGTAGTATGAATACCTGTGTTACCAGTACAGTAGAGGAAAGACCCTTCTTCTTGGATAGACAGTAGTATGAATACCTGTGTTACCAGTACAGTAGAGGAAAGACTCTTCTTCTTGGATAGACAGTAGTATGAATACCTGTGTTACCAGTACAGTAGAGGAAAGACCCTTCTTCTTGGATAGACAGTAGTATGAATACCTGTGTTACCAGTACAGTAGAGGAAAGACTCTTCTTCTTGGATAGACAGTAGTATGAATACCTGTGTTACCGGTACAGTAGAGGAAAGACTCTTCTTCCTTGACACGCCCCAGCAGCAGTGGATGCAGCAAGGTTGATCTGCTCCTGTTTGGGAGACATCCAACAGAAACCAACCACCTCACACTCCAGCCACTCCAGTTGGTCTTCATGCATTGTGGGAGGTCAGCAGGTACTTGGTCCACCTTCTAAGTTCCACTGATTTTGGTGGCCAGAAGGGTGACATAAGCACCTGCTGCCAACTATATGAAGCAGAAACATGAAACAATCAATGATCACATATCTCCAAGTAGTGTTTTCCATATCTTGGATGTGTAACTACAAGATATGTAACAACAGGATGTGTAACTACAGGATGTGTAACTACAGGATGTGTAACTACAGGATGTGTAACGACAGGATGTGTAACGACAGGATGTGTAACAACAGGATGTGTAACTACAGGATGTGTAACTACAGGATGTGTAACTACAGGATGTAACTACAGGATGTGTAACTACAGGATGTGTAACTACAGGATGTGTAACTACAGGATGTGTAACTACAGGATGTGTAACTACAGGATGTGTAACTACAGGATGTGTAACAACAGGATGTGTAGCAACAGGATGTGTAGCTACAGGATGTGTAAATCCAGTATTTAAAATTAAGTAATTGTGTCAAATGGATGAATCTCCACACCTGCACCATGTCTCACACATGCTGGACATTGTCCTGGACTCATTATTTCACTGCTTTGTGGGAGAAGGCTGCCTTCAGCTGAGTCAGTGTCCTTCTTGAAGCCTCACTGTGGCCTGAAAAGAGACAATCCATTATGTCCTTAAGGATGTCTGTTAATTTTATTTATTTCATCTTTATTTAACCAGGTAAACCAGTTGAGAACAGGTTCTCATTTACAACTGTGACCTGGCCAAGACAAAGCAAAGTAGTGCAACAAAAAACAACACAGAGTTACATATGGGGTAAAAAAAACATAAAGTCAGAGATACAACAGAAAATATATATACAGTGTGTGCAAATGTAGCAAGTTATGGAGGTAAGGCAATAAATAGGCTATAGTGCAGAATAATTACAATAGTATTAACACTGGAATGCTAGATGTGCAAGAGATTATGTGCAAATAGAGATAATGGGGTGCAAAAGAGCAAATTAAATAACAATATAGGGATGAGGTAGTTGGGTGGGCTAATTTCAGATGGGCTGTGTACAGGTGCAGTGATCGGTAAGGTGCTCTGACAACTGATGCTTAAAGTTATTGAGGGAGATAAGAGTCTCCAGTTTCAGAGATTTTTGCAATTCGTTCCAGTCATTGGCAGCAGAGAACTGGAAGGAATGGCGGCCAAAGGAGGTGTTGGCTTTGGGAATGACCAGTGAGATGTACCTGCTGGAGCGCAGACTACGGGTGGGTGCTGCTATGGTGACCAATGAGCTAAGATAAGGCGGGGATTTGCCTAGCAGTGATTTATAGATGGCCTGGAGCCAGTGGGTTTGACGACGAACATGTAGTGAGGACCAGCCAACAAGAGCGTACAGGTCACAGTGGTGGGTAGTGTATGGGGCTTTGGAGACAAAACGGATGGCACTGTGATAGACTACATCCAATTTGCTGAGTAGAGTGTTGGAGGCTATTTTATAAATGACATCGCCGAAGTCAAGGATCGGTAGGATAGTCAGTTTTACCAGGGCATGTTTGGCAGCATGAGTGAAGGAGGCTTTGTTGCGAAATAGGAAGCCGATCCTAGATTTAACTTTGGATTGGAGATTCTTTATGTGAGTCTGGAAGTTGAGTTTACAGTCTAACCAGACACCTAGGTATTTGTAGTTGTCCACATACTCTAGGTCCGACCCGTCGAGAGTGGTGATTCTAGTCGGGTGGGCGGGTGCTAGCAGCGTTCGATTGAAAAGCATGCATTTAGTTTTACTAGTGTTTAAGAGCAGTTGAAGGCTACTGAAGGATTGTTGTATGGCATTGAAGCTCGTTTGGAGGTTTGTTAACACAGTGTCCAATGAAGGGCCAGATGTATACAAAATGGTGTCGTCTGCGTAGAGGTGGATCTGAGAGTCACCAGCAGCAAGAGCGACATCATTGATATACACGGAGAAAAGTGTCGGCCCAAGAATTGAACCCTGTGGCACCCCCATAGAGACTGCCATAGGTCCAGACAACAGGCCCTCCGATTTGACACACTGAACTCTATCTGAGAAGTAGTTGGTGAACCAGGCGAGGCAGTCATTTGAGAAACCAATAATAAGGATGTCTGTTTGAGGTTTCACACAGAACAATGTCAATTTGGATGGATTATTTAGATACAAGGCTCCAATTGTCGTTTATTCTGCACAGATTGGCACAGAGTCAATATCATTTCCTTATATTCATAGTTTCCTACGTCATAATGTATGAGTGGGTGTGAATACTTGTTTCAATACCTTTTGGTTATTAACAAATGTACATTGTTGTATTTCTATGTAATCACCTGGAGGAGTAGAATCTCTTTGTGGAATTCCTGTGGTGCCTCAATAAGACCTTCCAGTCTTGCAGCGGCTGTTGCTCCAGTGTTGTGTGATCTTTTACAGTGGATCATCCGCTCAACACTGAGGCCATCTCCACAACCAGAACATACAGGTGGAGAGGCTCCATTATCTTCTCTGCAGATCCTCTCAAGCTCTGTCAGGTTGGATGGGGAGCGTCGCTGCACAGCTATTTTCAGGTCTCTCCAGAGATGTTCCATCGGGTTCAAGTCCGGTCTCTGGCTGGGCCACTCAAGGACATTCAGAGACTTGTCCCGAAGACACTCCTGTGTTGTCCTGGCTGTGTGCTTAGGGTCGTTGTCCTGTTGGAAGGTGAACCTTCACCCTAGTCTGAGGTCCTGACTGCTCTGGAGCAAGTTTTCATCATGGATCTCTCTGTACTTTGCTCCGTTCATCGTTCCCTTGATCCTGACTAGACTCCCAGTCCCTGCCGCTGAAAAACATCCCCACAGCATGATGCTGCCACCACCATGCTTCACCGTAGGGATGGTGCCAGGTTTCCTCCAGACCTGACGCTTGGCTTTCAGGCCAAAGAGTTCAATCTTGGTTTCATCAGAGCAGAGAATCTTGTTTCTCATGGTCTGAGAGTCCTTTAAGTGCCTTTGGGCAAACTCCAAGCGGGCTGTCATGTGCCTTTTACTGAGGAGTGGCTTCCGTCTGGCCACTCTACCATAAAGGCCTGATTGGTGGAGTGCTGCAGAGATTGTTGGCCTTCTGGAAGGTTCTTTCATCTCCACAGAGGAACTCTGGAGCTCTATCAGAGTGACAATCGGGTTCTTGGTCACCTCCCTGACCAAGGCCCTTCTCCCCCGATTGCTAAGTTTGGCTGGGTGGCCAGCTCTAGGAAGAGTCTTGGTGGTTCCAAACTTCTTCCATTTAAGAATGATGAAGGCCACTGTGTTCTTGGGGACCTTCAGTGCTGCAGAAATGTTTTGGTACCCTTCCCCAGATCTGTGCCTCGACACAATCCTGTCTCGGAGCTCAACAGACAATTCCTTCGACCTCATGGCTTGGTTTTTGCTCTGACATGCACTGTCAACTGTGGGACCTTATATAGACAGGTATGTGTGTGCCTTTCCAAATCATGTCCAATCAATTGAATTTACCACAGGTGGACTCCAATCAAGTTGTAAAGACATCTCAAGGATGATCAATGGAAACAGGATGCACCTGAGCTCAATTCCGAGTCTCATAGCAAAGGGTCTGAATACTTATGTAAATAAGGCATTTCAGTTTTTCAAAAGTTTTTTTATACATTTGCGAACATTTCTAAACCTGTTTTTTCGCTTCATGATTATGGGGTATTGTGTGTGTATATTGAGTTTTTTTTAATTTAATTCATTTTAGAATAAGGCTGTAACTTAACTATGTGGAAAAAGGAGTCTGAATACTTTCCGACTGCACTGTATATGGGAAATGCCATTTGGAAGATATATTGTTGTTTTTCCTTAACTATCCCAATCATAAATAGAATGTTACTGTCACGGATCCCCCCAGTACTGCTGCTCATTCCGTTCACCAGCTCCGGAGGTCTACATCACCGGCTTTCTAGACGCCACTGACATGGATCATTACCACCAACCCCGGACTGTCTTGTCTCATTACCACACCTGGTTCCCCCTGATTAGTATGTGTATATATATGTCCCCTCTGTTCCCCATTGTCCTTGTCCATTATTGTCCCATATCCGTTGGTCTGGTGAGTACATTGTATTACAGTTTACATACCGAGTATTGTGCATTCTCGACCCGTGTAGAGGTTACACCTCGCTCTTTGTTTGGGTTACATCCCTTTTATATATATATAAATGTGTTTGTGTTGGGTGGAGTAAATAAAACCCCTAATACTCGCAAAGCACCAGTCTAAACATCAACAGTGAAGAGGCGACTCCGGGATGCTGACCAAGGCAGAGTTACAAAGAAAAAGTATTTTTGCCCATCTTAATCTTTTATTTTTATTGGCCAGTCTGAGAAATGGCTTTTTCTTTGCAACTCTGCGTAGAAGGTCAGCATCCCGGAGTCGCCTCTTCACTGTTGACGTTGAGACTAGTGTTTTGCGGGTACTATTTAATGAAGCTGCCAGTTGAGGACCTATGAGGCGTCTGTTTCTCAAACTAGACACTCTAATGTATTTTGTCCTCTTGCTCAGTTGTGCACCGGGGCCTCCCACTCCTCTTTCTATTCTGGTTAGTGCCAGTTTGCGCTGTTCTGTGAAGGGAGTAGTACACAGCGTTGTACGAGATCTTCAGTTTCTTGGCAATTTCTCGCATGGAATAGCCTTCATTTCTCAGAACAAGAATAGACTGACGAGTTTCAGAAGAAAGTTATTTGTTTCTGGCCATTTTGAGCCTGTAATCGAACCCACAATTGCTGATGCTCCAGATACCCAACTAGTCTCAAGAAGGCCAGTTGTATTGCTTCTTTAACCAGCACAACAGTTTTCAGCTGTGCTAACATAATTGCAAAAGGTTTTTCTAATGATCAGTTAGCCTTTTTTAAATGATAAATTTGGATTAGCAAACACAACGTGCCATTAGAACACAGGACTGATGGTTGCTGATAATGGGCCTCTGTACGCCTATGTAGATATTCCATTAAAAACCAGCCATTTACAGCTACAATAGCCATTTACAACATGAACAATGTCTACACTGTATTTCTGATCAATTTGATGTTATTTTAATGGACAGAAAAATAGCTTTTCTTTCGAAAACAAGGACATTTCTAAGTGAGCCCAAACTTTTGAACGTTAGTGTATATATATATATATATATATAAATATAATGTGTAAAACTAGCAGTGTAAATGTTAAAACAATAAAGGTTATAGAATAAGAGTTTACAGAAAATAATAAGTAATTAAGTTAATAATGGAACAAATGTAGTGAATGTGTCTGTTTGTAAATGAAACCTAGGCTATACAATTATTGTAATATGTAAATAAACATATATTTCTACGATTTATCTTTCCTGGTTGTTATTTCTCAAAATCTCTGGACAGAAAATGTGCCAAGTCAATAAAGTTATGTGCCCAATTTTGAGTTTAGTTTACGCCTGTAATGATCTGCAACATTTTGATTGGTTGACACAGCATCAGTAGATTGTGTGATTTATTGGACCATACTGTAATTTAGCTGGCCAAAAACCTTCATTTAATAGCAACTGGTTCATAAGAAGAGAGTGTCTGGAATATTCGCTTACTGAAGATGCTGCATTGCTGAAAGTTCTGCGTGGGGTCCATCTATTGGGAGATGGCTAACTAGTCTGTATTTTCCACTGATTCATATGGATGCCAGTGCACACATTGGCTGTAAAAGTGGGTAAAAACAGAAAAGCATATAACTGTAGCTATGTGGGTGTGTTTCAGCAGGGTGAGGTCAGAGATATGCTTCCAAGTCAGTATTTTTCTGAATTCATAAAATCCTTTACACAATCTGATGGGATGAATGTTCAACCCCATTTAAATGACCATAAAGTCTATATAGCACCTTTAAGTTAAGACCTCACAGATCTGTTCATGGCAAAGCAGTTCAATTAATGATATTACTTGATTCTTAAAGAATATAACTTATAAATCATGAGCCTCATCTTGAGGAGTCACCTGTGACAGTATTCATAAAGAGTAGGAGTACTGATCTGGGATCAGTTTTTCCTTTTAGATCATAATGAAACAGATTAGATGGACAGGGGGGACCTGATCCTAGATCAGCACTCCTCCTCTGGGAAACTGCATGTATGAAACCGAACACATATTCGTAGTCTAGTTACAGCAGGTGTTTACTGCCATCTAGTGGAAGATACCAATAAATCACTTTATTATCAGGAAGGGGAGACGGTTGAGCTGAAAAAGGAAGTAAAGTTGTTATTTTGAACAGGATCCATTTTAAGACGACAGAGCAGAAAACGCTATATGGAGAGAACTAAAAAATAAAGTGAGTATTTCTGAACAATAATCTATTCTAATGGACAGAGTGAGAGAATTAATACCTGGAATGAGATATTACTAGTTAGTAGAACTGCTACTTGAGCTTAGTTGCTGACAGACAGCAGTTTTCAAAGTGTTATCACATGTTATCAGTCAAATGTCTGGTAAAGATGGTGGAGGAGCTTTTAAATGATAGGGTTTTATGTTTATCTCAGGGTTTCTCAATCCTTTTGTTCTTGCCCAGCATTTACACACCTGATTCAACTAATCAAATATTTTAAGACAGTTTAATATTTGAGGCATACAAATGAACATTCTCAAATTAAAACCTTTTGGATTTGTAGGCCTGTTTACAATTATTATAGGCCTACAGTAAATCACATTTTGGAGGGAAAAAAGCACAGCTAAACCTGGTGGACATTTAATTTAAGGACCAATGGAATGCTCTAAAACGTGCCAACTCTTCTCACCCGGGGAGCCGGCCAATGGAAAACTAATTTACCCAGTCACCGTTATAACTTTATTTCCTTATTTGATATTGAAAGTGACTTTGTAGCCTACGCAGTTACAAAATGTCTGTTCAAACTGTGGCGCATATGGAACATTAGAACAGTGGTGGAAAAAGTAAAGATACCTTAATAGAAAATGACTCAACTAAAAGTGAAAGTCACCCAGTAAAATACTACTTGAGTAAAAGTCTAAAAGTATTTGATTTTAAATATACTTTAAGTATCAAAAGTAAATGTAATTGCTAAAATATATTCGTATCAAAAATAAAAGTAAAGTAGGAATAATTTAAATTAATATTCCTTATATTAAGCAAACCAGACGGCACCATTTTCTTGTTATTTTCATTTACAGATAGCCAGGGTCACATTCCAACACTCAGACATCATTTAAAAAAAGCATTTGTGTTTAGTGAGTCTGCCAGATCAGAGGCAGTAGGGATGATCAGGGATGTTCTCTTGGAACATTAGAACAGTGGTGGAAAAAGTAGTCAATTCTCATACTTGAGTAAAATTAAACATAGTGAACCTGGAGGCAAAAAGCGAACCCCACATTCTAACTAAATGTTGTTTATTAGCACTCAAATCTATCAATGGCATTTTCGGCACAATTTGGTGAAAGCCCCAAAGCGTTCAGAAAGCCTCTGATTCCCATCACTAGTGGACACCCCCATGAGTGTCTTTCAGAACCCCTCCTAAAACCACCTGTTTCGTTTTGGTTGTTGTTAGTGACTCTTTGTTAGTTCCTTCTTCTGTTTGAGAGACAATGTTTTATTTCTTGTTGAGGAACGTAACAATGTTCATGTGATTAAATTAAATCACCCGACTGTTTGGATATGTCTGTTAGTAAATGTTTTATTTCTAAGAGATCATGAGTAAAAGAGAACAATTGACATTCTAGAATGAGTTGTCACTGTGTTCACCACAACCAAATCTATCATCTCTGTTTAGGGGTCAGTGGTCTAAAATGAGTCTCTCTGGAGAGAGAGAGGAGGGGGGCCCTGCCTCTAAAATGAGTCTCTCTGGGGAGAGAGAGGAGGGGGGCCCTTCCTCTAAAATGAGTCTGTCTGGGGAGAGAGAGGAGGGGGTCCCTGCCTCTAAAATGCGTCTCTCTGGGGAACATGACACCAAAGCTAAGAGGTGAGATGACAATTTTATGAAGAATGTATTAATTTTATTTACAAAATAAATAGCTATCTTAAGATGAATACACTTCCTGTAAATCGCTCTAGATTAGAGTATCTGCTAAATCAGGAGTTCTCAATCCGGGGTCAGTGGAGGTACTACAGGGGTTCTGCAGCACCCTGACTGGACTCGTTGCAATGGAAGACATTTGATCAAATTTTCACGACACGAACACTTTGCCTACTCTTCATTATTACCTAATATAATGGAATGCATATTTCTTTAACCAATTCTGATGGTTGTTACAAGCGGAATTTTGACAATATTACCGTTATACCAACACACTCTTCCCACCCGTTTAACAACTCTAAATAGCTTTGGCATCGTAGGCATCAGGGTCCCTTGTCAATAATGTTGCCTACAACTTTGCATACAATGTTCATTTTCATCGAACACATATTTCACCCTAGATGCCTTCAATTGCCCAATTTATAGCCATGGCCAATTTATGATTATTTTTTAACAACGTGATGTTGCGCTCCAAAGGGATAACATGAAATAACATGATGTAGGTAATTAAATAATCAAAAGAAAAACGTGTTTATTATACACTTAGAAAAGAAGGTTCCTTATAGAACCAGAAATGCTTCTATCACTTCCTTAATATATGGAACCACTAAAAGTGAGATATATTTTTGGGTTCAGTGAAGAAGAACCTCTAGAGTTCTGATCAACGAAAGGTGAATGTTTTGAGGATGTGAACCCAGCAGCCTTCCAGTGGTCAGATCAAGCCCGCCCGTTTTTTCCAGCGCCTGGCCCGTGATTTGAACCAGCCACCTTTCTGCCATAGGTCCAACTCCTGCCACTGCTCCAACTCCTTAGCCGCTGGGCCAAAACCTGAGTTTATCTTCAGAAATAAGCATGAGTTAATCTGCCAAACCGAAGACAAAATGCTATGCATTCATTTATACCCATAAGAGTAAAATGTCTTAATTCTCAGCACTTACACAACCTATTCTGAGATAGTTTGTGGATATGGGCCCAGATCTCAAAATATTGTTATTAAAAAAAAAGTTGAATGTTTGTTTTACATATAAAAATAAATAAATGAATTTTACTAATGTAAGCCACTGTAAAGACTTGGTTTAGTTTATTGTGTTGCTCTGCTCATGTCCGCGTTCTGGAACTGTCCGCGTCCCCGTACAGAACTGTCCGCGTCCACGTACGGTTTGGCGCCAAGCATATTGTCCAGTTACGCGCAGAGTGGTCTGAGGTGATGTTGGGGAACAACGACGGAGTTCGTTACAGTGTTGAGACACCGAAGTTTATTGTTCAATTTTCTTTTTTGCGTAATGGTCAGTGACAGTATGAGTGTAGCCAGATCCTTTTCACTCGCTATCCTTGTTTCATCTTGTGGTTCACCGGATTCGTCATCATCCTCGAGGGACAGACGAACGACCTGCTAGCTAGCCTAGCTAGTCGGTATAGCTAGCTAAGCTAGCTACTCTACCAGCAGCATCCTAGTTATCCTAGCTACCACTACATCATCACCGGCTGCCTGCATTTCTTGTGGACCGATGGAGCTCCCTGGTTGTTTCTTACACCTGTTAAATACGGTGGAGGGCTTCTCCCTCTCTCGTTGACGGATGCTGGCTACCTACCATCCCTCTGTCCGGTTCTCCTCTTCACTAGATGGACGGTAACTTTAGTGTTTAACCCCTCTGTGTCCAAGGACTGAACTTATTGAATATTTTTTTCGGGGCGCCTCAAGCTACATTTTTTACAAAGTTTATTTCTGATAAAATTAGTTCATTGCATCCGCCATGGAGCCCAGTTTCATAATATTACCTTCTGTCCCTGGTTATGAAGTAATCGCGAAAAAACAGGCCTTATGTTTGGGCATTTTTCACCCTACCACCTCCTATTAGTTCTATTGAGCTCCGTGACACCGACTCGCCTTCAGAACGTTCTATTCCCAGTCCATTGTTCTGCGTCACAATGGCAGCTTCACTATTGTTATCAATGAGACCTGCCTGCGTTAACCCTGTAGGTTTACCTCAGGTAACTTATTACTAACAAGGTTACGGCTACTTGGTGAGCGTTAACCCTGTAGGTTTACCTCAGGTAACTTATTATTACCAAGGTTACAGCTACTTGGTGAGCGTTAACCCTGTAGGTTTACCTCAGGTAACTTATTATTACCAAGGTTACAGCTACTTGGTGAGCGTTAACCCTGTAGGGTTTACCTCAGGTAACTTATTATTAACAAGGTTACGGCTACTTGGTGAGCGTTAACCCTGTAGGTTTACCTCAGGTAACTTATTATTAACAAGGTTACTGCTACTTGGTGAGCGTTAACCCTGTAGGTTTACCTCAGGTAACTTATTATTACCAAGGTTACAGCTACTTGGTGAGCGTTAACCCTGTAGGTTTACCTCAGGTAACTTATTATTACCAAGGTTACAGCTACTTGGTGAGCGTTAACCCTGTAGATTTACCTCAGGTAACTTATTATTAACAAGGTTACTGCTACTTGGTGAGCGTTAACCCTGTAGGTTTACCTCAGGTAACTTATTATTACCAAGGTTACAGCTACTTGGTGAGCGTTAACCCTGTAGGTTTACCTCAGGTAACTTATTATTACCAAGGTTACAGCTACTTGGTGAGCGTTAACCCTGTAGGTTTACCTCAGGTAACTTATTATTACCAAGGTTACAGCTACTTGGTGAGCGTTAACCCTGTAGGTTTACCTCAGGTAAATTATTATTACCAAGGTTACAGCTACTTGGTGAGCGTTAACCCTGTAGGTTTACCTCAGGTAACTTATTATTAACAAGGCTAAGGCTACTTGGTGAGCGTTAACCCTGTAGGTTTACCTCAGGTAACTTATTATTAACAAGGTTACAGCTACTTGGTGAGCGTTAACCCTGTAGGTTTACCTCAGGTAACTTATTATTACCAAGGTTACGGCTACTTGGTGAGCGTTAACCCTGTAGGTTTACCTCAGGTAACTTATTATTAACAAGGTTACGGCTACTTGGTGAGCGAGCACACTGTTCTCCTGAGAACATGTTGTGGTCACCAATAGTGAGGTGAGACACAGTTTTAGAGGCGATGGCTGGCGGATAGCCATCAAACATTAAACATTTTCTGGTCATGGTTAACCATATTTGTTTTAAGAAAAAAGTGTACAATTGTCACGATCGTCGAAAGGATGAGACCAACGCGCAGCGCGTGTACCGATAAACATGCTTACTTTATTAAATTAAAGCAACCACAGAAAACAACAATGTACGATACGTGAAGTTCCAATACTGAACAGACAGCAACAAGGAAACAAAAACCCACAAACCCCACAGGAAAACAAACAGAATAAATATGGCTCCCAATCAGAGATAACGAGCCGAACAGCTGGCACTCGTTACCTCCGATTGGGAGTCACATGCCCAATAAACAACAAAACCAAACATAGAAAATGAACAACCAGATCCCACATAGAAATACACCCAAAAGAAAATGACAACCCTGGCTCACAACAAAGAGTCCCGGAGCCAGAACGTCACAGTACCCCCCCCTAAAGGCGCGGACTGCGACCGCGCCTCACAACCCCACAATAGGGGAGGGCTGGGTGGGTGTTGCTCCCCGGAGGCGGTTCCGGCTCCGGGCTTGACCACCACCCCACTATAGTTCCTACCCGCTTTCTTAACCTCCTCCCAATGACCACCCTCCACTTAAACCCACCTGGATAAATGGGCAGCACCGGACTAAGAGGCAGCACAAGGCTAAGGGACAGCACCGGACTAAGGGGCAGCACAGGACTACGTGGCGGATCCTGGCTGGCTGGCTCTGACGGATCTGGCTGCTCATGGCTGGCTGACGGATCTGGCGGCTCATGGCTGGCTGACGGATCTGGCGGCTCATGGCTGACTGACGGATCTGGCCACTCATGGCTGGCGGAAGGCTCTGGCTGATCCCGTCTGGCGGAAGGCTCTGGCTGCTCCTGTCTGGCGGAAGGCTCTGGCTGATCCGGTCTGACGGAAGGCTCTGGCTGCTCCTGTCTGGCGGAAGGCTCTGGCTGATCCTGTCTGGCGGAAGGCTCTGGCTGATCCTGTCTGGCGGAAGGCTCTGGCTGATCCTGTCTGGCGGAAGGCTCTGGCTGATCCTGTCTGGCGAAGAGCTCTAGCGGCTCCGGTCTGGCGGACGGCTCTGAAGGCTCATGGCAGACGGGCGGCTTTGCAGGCTCAGTACAGACGGGCAGTTCAGGCGCCGTTGGGCAGACGGCAGACTCTGGCCGTCTGAGGCGCACCGTAGACCTGATGCGTGGTGCCGGAACTGGAGGTACCGGGCTGAGGACACGCATCTCAGGGCTAGTGCGGGGAGAAGCAACAGGGCATGCAGGACCCTGGGGACGCACATAAGTCCTAGTGCGTGGTGCCGGAACTGGTGGTCCCGGGCTGAGGACACGCATCTCAGGGCTAGTGCGGGGAGCAGCAACAGGGCATGCAGGACCCTGGGGACGCACATAAGTCCTAGTGCGTGGTGCCGGAACTGGTGGTCCCGGGCTGAGGACACGCATCTCAGGGCTAGTGCGGGGAGTCGGAACAGGGCATGCTGGACCCTGGGGACTCCCATAACGCCTAGTGCGGGAAGCCGGAACAGGGCATGCTGGACCCTGGGGACTCACCTCCCGCCTAGTGCGGAGAGCAGGAACAGGCCGGGCGGGGCTGGCGACGCGCACCGTCTCCCTGGTGCGGGTGGCCGGAACAGGCCGGGCCGGGCTGGCGAAGCGCACCGTATCCATGGTGCGGGGAGCAGGAACCGGCCGGGCTGGGCTGGCGACGCGCACCGTATCCCTGGTGCGAGTGGCCGGAACAGGCCGGGCCGGGCTGGCGAAGCGCACCGTATCCCTGGTGCGTGGAGTAGGAACAGGCCGGGCTGGGCTGGCGACGCGCACCGTATCCCTGGTGCGAGTGGCCGGAACAGGCCGGGCCGGACTGGCGAAGCGCACCGTATCCCTGGTGCGTGGAGTAGGAACAGGCAGGGCTGAGCTGGCGACGCACACCGTATCCCTGGTGCGAGTGGCCGGAACAGGCCGGGCCGGGCTGGCGAAGCGCACCGTATCCCTGGTGCGTGGAGTAGGAACAGGCCGGTCCATACCGGGAACACACACCACTGGCTTCAACCGAGGATCAGGAACGGGCCGGACCGGACTGGCAACACACCTCAGTCCTTCACGCCGTGCCACACACACATCCCTGCCTCTTCTCGCCAATGGCTCCCGTACTCCGTTAGCCCTCTCACCTATACTCCCTGTGGCAGCCTCCTGCTGCCCAGCTGCCCAAGCCATGTGCCCCCCCCAAAAAATTTCTTGGGGTTGCCTCTCGTCCTTCCGACGAAAAACCTGCTGCCGCCGATGCTCCTCTCTTGCCAGGGCCTTGATCTTCCCCCAAGGTCCCTTGCCCCCGAGCATGTCCTCCCAGGACCACGATTTGCCCACCTGGGCCATCGCCAGCCTCTCGATCTCCTTACCCGGCGCCTCCACCCATGTCCAGTCTCTTTGCTCCTGTACACGCTGCTTGGTCTTCTTGTGGTGGGTTTTTCTGTCACGCTCGTGTGAAGGATGAGACCAACGCGCAGCGCGTGTACCGATAAACATGCTTACTTTATTAAATTAAAGCAACCACAGAAAACAACAAAGTACGATACGTGAAGTTCCAATACTGAACAGACAGCAACAAGGAAACAAAAACCCACAAACCCCACAGGAAAACAAACAGAATAAATATGGCTCCCAATCAGAGATAACGAGCCGAACAGCTGGCACTCGTTACCTCCGATTGGGAGTCACATGCCCAATAAACAACAAAACCAAACATAGAAAATGAACAACCAGATCCCACATAGAAATACACCCAAAAGAAAATGACAACCCTGGCTCACAACAAAGAGTCCCGGAGCCAGAACGTCACAACAATCTAAACAAAACGCATGTCCCTGTCCTCTTTTTCAAGATGTGGGCGATTTAAACAGCCAGAATACATTTTTTAATTAAGAAATAACCTTTTCTTTGAGGACTTGTTGTTTCTAAAAGGCTGCTGTCCAGACAACAGGCCCTCCGATTTGACACACTGAACTCTATCTGAGAAGTAGTTGGTGAACCAGGCGAGGCAGTCATTTGAGAAACCAAGGCTATTTAGTCTGACAATAAGAATGCGGTGGTTGACAGAGTCGAAAGCCTTGGCCAGGTCGATGAAGACGGCTGCACAGTACTGTCTATTATCAATCGCGGTTATAATATCGTTTAGGACCTTGAGCGTGGCTGAAGTGCACCCATGACCAGCTCGGAAACCGGATTGCATAGCGGAGAAGGTACGGTGGTATTCGAAATGGTCGGTGATCTGTTTGTTAACTTGGCTTTCAAATACTTTCGAAAGGCAGGGCAGGATGGATATAGGTCTGTAGCAGTTTGGATCTAGAGTGTCACCCCCTTTGAAGAGGGGGATGACCGCGGCAGCTTTCCAATCTCTGGGGATCTCAGACGTTATGAAAGAGAGGTTGAACAGACTAGTAATAGGGGTTGCGACAATTTCGGCGGCTAGTTTTAGAAAGAAAGGGTCCAGATTGTCTAGCCCAGCTGATTTGTAGGGGTCCAGATTTTGCAGCTCTTTCAAAACGTCAGCTGTCTGAATTTGTGTGAAGGAGAAGTGGGGGGGGCATGGGCAAGTTGCAGCGGAGGGTGCAGAGTTGGTGGCCGGGGTAGTGGTAGCCAGATGGAAAGCATGGCCAGCTGTAGCAAAATGCTTGTTGAAATTCTCGATTATTGTAGATTTATCGGTGGTGATAGTGTTTCCTAGCCTCAGGGCAGTGGGCAACTGGGAGGAAGTGCTCTTATTCTCCATGGAATTTACAGTGTCCCAAAACTTTTTGGAGTTAGTGCTACAGGATGCAAATTTCTGTTTGAAAAAGTTAGCCTTTGCTTTCCTGACTGCTTGTGTATATTGGTTCCTAACTTCCCTGAAACGTTGCATATCGCGGGGGCTATTTGATGCTAATGCTGTACGCCACAGGATGTTTTTGTGCTGGTCAAGGGCAGTCAAGTCTGAGGAGAACCAGGGGCTATATCGGTTCTTAGTTCTGTATTTTTTGAATGGGGCATGTTTATTTAAGATTGAGAGGAAATTACTTTTAAGGAACAACCAGGCATCCTCTACTGACGGAATGAGATCTATATCCATCCAGGATACCTGGGCCAGGTCAATTAGGAAGGCTTTCTCACTAAAGTGTTTTAGGGAGCGTTTGACAGTGATGAGGGGTGGTCGTTTGACCGCGGACCCGTTACGGACGCAGGCAATAAGGCAGTGATCGCTGAGATCCTGGTTGAAGACAGCTGAGGTGTATTTAGAGGATATGTTAGTCAGGATGATATCTATGAGGGTACCCATGTTTACGGATTTAGGGTTGTACCTGGTAGGTTCGTTGATAATTTGCGTGAGGTTGAGGGCATCTAGTTTGGATTGTAGGATGGCCGGGGTATTAAGCATATCCCAATTTAGGTCACCAAGCAGTACGAACTCTGAGGATAAATGGGGGGCAATCAATTCACATATGGTGTCCAGGGCACAGCTGGGGGCTGAGGGGGGTCTGTAGCAAGCGGCAACAGTGAGAGACTTATTTCTGGAAAGGTGGATTTTTAGAAGTAGAAGCTCAAACTGTTTGGGCACAGACCTGGATTTTATGATAGAGCTCTGCAGGCTATCTCTACAGTAGATTGCAACTCCACCCCCTTTGGCAGTTCTATCTAGACGGAAAATGTTATAGTTGGGGATGGAAATTTCAGAATTTTTGGTGGCCTTCCTGAGCCAGGATTCAGACACTGCTAGAACATCAGGGTTGGTGGAGTGTGCTAACGCAGTGAATAACTCAAACTTAGGAAGTAGACTTCTGATATTTACGTGCAAGAAACCAAGACTTTTGCGATTACAGAAGTCAGCAATTGATAGCGCCTGGCGAGTAGGAGTGATACTGAGGGCTGCAGGGCCTGGGTTAGCCTCTACATCACCAGAGGAACAGAGGAGGACTAAAATAAGGATACGGCTAAAGGCTTTAAGAACTGGTCTTCTAGTGCGTTGGGTACATAGAATAAAGGGGGCAGATTTCCGGGTGTTGTAGAAAAGATTCAGGGCATTATGTACAGACAAGGATATGGAAGGATATGAGTACAGCGGAGGTAAACCTACGCGTTGGGTAACAATGAAAGAGATAGTATCACTAGAGGCACCAATTGAGTCGGTCTCCGCGTGTATGGGGGGTGGGACAAAGGAGCTATCTAAGGCAGGTTTAGCTGGGCTGGGGGATCTACAGTGAAATAGTACAATTAGAAATAACCGAAACAACAATAAGCTAACCATGTTTGGGCTGAGGCTAAACATAAACAGGATGTAGTACCGTAAAAAGGAACAGTCCAGCAGACATCAGCTGTATAGCTGAGTTATCAGAAGGTCCGGTGAACAGCAATAGGATAGTTCGGAGGCTGCTAAAGCACTAGCGAGTAAGAGGCCACGGCTAGCGTGTGCTAGCGGGCCGGGGCTAGCAGATGGAATCTTCGTGGTCGACGTCGTAACCACATCAGACGATTTCGTTGGCAGACCAGTCGTGTAGGATCGGCGGGGCTCCATGTCAACACTAGGTGGTCCCGTCCGGTTGACAGAGAGGTAGATAGCCGGGAGATGGGCCTAGCTCAGGATGATTAGCCAGACCACAGCGTCCATTTTGTTACAGCTAGCTGGTAGCGATGAATCCGGAGTTAAAGGTCCAGTGATTCAGTGATTCCGGCAGAAAAACTGATGTGTTCTGGGTCGATAACGCGCTGTGCAGACTGGCCGAATATCCGGTGATTAATATCCAGTGATTAAATTAATTCCGCAGAAAAAAATCCAATGTTCTGGGTGAAATACCGCTAACTGTGGCTAATAGCAAGTAGCTAGTTAGCTGGCTAGCTAGTTTCAACTGGAGATTCTAGATAAAAGGTAAGTCAATAATAGAATCCGTTCCACATTGAGTGAGGCGGGTTGCAGGAAAGTATATTTTGTAGAAGGATGAAAAGTCTGATAGGGAAATATGTACGAAAAATACAAAAAAAAACAGGGTATTTACAGGCTATTTACAGACACACGACAAAAACAGAACTGCACTACTTCGCCATCTTGAATCTAATATATATTGAGACAAATTGCAGACAGTAGTCTACAAGTAGTAAAATAAAACTAAATATATTTAACATGGAATATATTTCAATATGATTGAAATAGGACTATAGCGTACTGTTTATATTGTAATGCAGTCATCTCGGTTTTCATTTGAAGCACATTTTTATACGTCCCTTGTTTGAATCAATTGCAAAGACATTGGCAACTTTGTATTTGTAGTCAACTTTGTTCAGAATTTATTGGATTTTGCACAAAAAAACATTTCATTATTTGTCTCTCTGAAATGAAACCATCAAGTGATAGATTTTAAACAAATACATGTCTGTCATTGAACAACCACATACCATGATTAGATAGTGAAAAAACACACCAATCTTTTTCATAATTTCTTCAAACAATAAAAGCTAATTTACGAACATTTCTGAAAATGGATATATAGCGTTTTGGAATGAAACTCTTGTTTCCCCACGTGAGCTCAGAGTAGATGAGAGACGTAATTTTTTGTCTCTGTTGTGTTGAAGCCCAATCAAGCAGGAGAGACCAGCCTCCCCTGTACCCAGCTGTGTGTCCATGAAGAGTGACAAGTCTATGGCTCTACCTATAGAGTTCAGAGAGGGAGACTTTTCTACTGAACAAAGGTAAGAAGAACTCATGGGTCATGGTCAGTGAGTTAAACAACACTGTCTCTAGTCATTTCTCCTCTCCCATTTTCCCATTTATTTTTGTTGTTTTCATAATCCATAGGCTAATACTTTTTTCAATTTTCATAGTCCTGAAACAATATTAAACTAACACAACATTCCCTCCCTATGTGTATGTGTATGTGTGTGTATGTGTGTATGTGTGTATGTGTGTATGTGTATGTGTGTGTGTGTGTGTGTGTGTGTGTGCACTCCCTGGATGAGGAGATGTAATCTCATGTTTTGTCCACAGAAACCAACAGGAGAGATCAGAGTCAGAGATTCTCAGTGGTCAGTCTTCCCAGAGTCATCAAACAGACCTGGCCTCCATATTCAGTGTATGTGGTCCTGTTATGTACATTTGTTTTTGTTTACCTCAAGTAAAGTTGATCTGTCAATCATTCATTCATGTGTTAATGAGAAAGCATTTAGTCTCTTGCATAACTTATTTACTTGATTTATTTCAGTTGCTTGAAGAGAATATTATAACATTTGTGAAGAAGGAGCTGAAGATGTTCAAGAGGATTCTTAGTCCAGAACTCCCAGAAGGCTTTGAGAGTCAGAAGAAGGATAAGGAAGTGGTGGATGCTGAAGATGAGAAGCAGGAGAGCAGTGCCAGAGAGGGGGCTCTGAAGATCACACTGCACGTCCTGAGGAAAATGAACCAGAAGGAGCTTGCTGACACACTGGAGAAAAGTAAGAGCTGTCTGCCTCATGTTGAATGCTGTTTTAGAACATTTAAAAGCTGTAGCTAAAGTACAGCTAAAGTAGCTGTGTAACTCAATGATATTGTAGCAGCCTTAAGCAAGGTTGTGTTGTGGTGATTCAGAGAGAGAGAGAGAGAGAGAGAGAGAGAGAGAGAGAGAGAGAGAGAGAGAGAGAGAGAGAGAGAGAGAGAGAGAGAGAGAGAGAGAGAGAGAGAGAGAGAGAGAGAGAGAGAGAGAGAGAGAGAGAGAGAGAGATGTAATTCATTGAAGGGAAATACAATTTCAGACAACATTAATGATACCATCAGAAATACGAATAATAATACTATAATCAGTCACACAAGTCTGTAATGCATTATGAAAACATTTACACATTTATACAGTCAGTTAAGCGAATAAATTTGTATAATTTAAAATGTTATAACAGTCCTAGAACACTGTAGGCATTAAAACAGATGTAATATTAATATCCTCTGTGTTATTTCTTCATTCAGATGAGCTTGCTGTGATTTGCCAACGTGAACTCAAATCTAATCTAAAGAAGAAGTTTCTATGTGTATTTGAGGGGATCGCTAAACAAGGAAACCCAACACTTCTCAATAAGATCTACACAGAGCTCTACATCACAGAGGGTGGAACAGGAGAGGTCAATAATGAACATGAGCTGAGACAGATTGAGACAACAACCAGGAAACAAGCAAGACCAGAGACTGCAGTCAAATGTAACGACATCTTCAGACCCTTAACTGGACAAGACAAACTTATCAGAACTGTGCTGACAAAGGGAGTCGCTGGCATTGGAAAAACAGTCTCTGTGCAGAAGTTCATTCTGGACTGGGCTGAAGGAAAAGCAAATCAGGATGTCCGATTTGTATTTTCATTCCCTTTTCGGGAGCTGAATTTGATGAAAGAGGAAAAACACACTTTCGTTGAACTTCTCAATCACTTCTCAATGGAAACCAAAGAATCAAGAATCTCCAACTACGACAAGTACAAAGTTCTGTTCATCTTTGATGGTCTGGATGAGTGCCGACTGCCCCTAGACTTCCAGAAGAACAAGATCTGTTGGGACATCACAGAGTCAACCTCAGTGGATGTTCTGCTGACAAATCTCATCAAGGGAAATCTGCTTCCCTCTGCTCTCCTCTGGATAACTACCCGACCTGCAGCAGCCAATAAAATCCCTTCAGGGTGTGTTCACCAGGTGACAGAGGTACGAGGGTTCAATGACCCACAGAAGGAGGAGTACTTCAGGAAGAGATTCAGTGATGAGGACCTGGCCAGCAGAATCATCTCACACATAAAGACATCAAGGAGCCTCCACATCATGTGCCACATTCCAGTCTTCTGTTGGATTTCTGCAATTGTCCTTGAACACATGCTGAAACATAAGAGAGAAGAGATGCCCAAGACTCTGACTGAGATGTTCATACACCTTGTGGTGTTTCATACCAAACAGAAGAATGAAAAGTATCTTGGGAAAGAAGAGACAGGTCCACACTGGAATAAAGAGAGCATTCTGTCACTGGGAAAACTGGCTTTTCAACAGCTTGTGAATGGCAATCTGATTTTCTATGAAGAAGACCTGAAAGAGGCTGGCATTGATGTCAATGAAGCCTCTGTGTACTCAGGATTGTGCACACAGCTCTTTAAAGAGGAATGTGGGCTGTGCCAGGACAAGGTGTACTGCTTCGTGCATCTAAGCATTCAGGAGTTTCTGGCTGCTGTATATGTGTTCCTCTCATTCTTCAACAACAATGAGAATCTAATGGCGGAACAGCAATCAAGCAGGAACTTTTTTGCACTGTTCAGAGACAAGCCTGAAGTTACTTTCTACAAGAGTGCTGTGGATAAAGCCTTACAAAGTGAGATGGGAAACCTGGACCTGTTCCTCCGCTTCCTTCTGGGCCTCTCACTGGAGTCCAATCAGAAGCACTTACGAGGTCTACTGACAAAGACAAGAAGCAGCTCGCAGAGCCATGAAGAAACAGTCAAGTACATCAAGGAGAAGATCAGGGAGAATCCCTCTCCAGAGAGGTGCATCAATCTGTTCCACTGTCTGAATGAACTGAAGGACCATTCTCTAGTGGAGGAGATCCAAAGCTACCTGAGCTCAGGAAGTCTCTCAGAAGCCAAACTGTCACCTGCACAGTGGTCAGCTCTGGTCTTTGTGTTGCTGACTTCAGAAAAGGAGCTGGATGTGTTTGACCTGAAGAAATACTCCAGATCAGAGGAAGGTCTTCTGAGGCTGCTGCCAGTGGTCAAAGTCTCCAGAGCCGCTCTGTGAGTACATAAAATGACATTTAAGTACTAATCATCAGGAAGAAATATTCAGTTTAGAGAAAAATATATATTATAGTATGTATATAATATTATATTGAAAAACATATTGAATCACTGCATTGATGTTCACATTAGTATAACAATATGACCATACAATTCTAGGAGACAGAAGATGAATCTATATGTTGTTTAAGAGAATAAACCAAATGCATCTGCCATTGTCCTTCTACACTACTGGTGTTAAATTAACAGTGTGTTTCTGAAATCATGATGATCTCTTTGCAGGCTGTCAGGCTGTGGAGTCACAGAGGAAGGCTGTGCTTCTCTGGTCTCAGCTCTGAGTTCAAACCCCTCACACCTGAGAGAGCTGGATCTGAGTAACAATGACCTGAAGGATTCAGGAGTGAAGCTGCTCTCTGCTGGACTGGGGAATCCCCACTGTAAACTGGAGACTCTGAGGTCAGTATTCCTGTATCACTCAATGAACACACACACACTGGACACACACACACACACACAGGACACACATACTATACACACACACACTGGACACACACACAAACACACACTGGACACACACACACACTGGACACACACACACACACACAAGGATTAATTTATTAGTTTTTAGAAACATGTTATCTACTGTTAATAATGATAAATGCATTCATTTATATACAGTACCATTCAAAAGTTTGGACACATCTACTCATTCAAGGGTTTGTCTTTATTTTTACTATTTTTTACATTGTAGAATAACAGTGAAGACATCAAAACTATGAAATAACAAATATATTTTATATTTGAAAATCTTCAAATAGCCAACCTTGCCTTGATGACAGCTTTGCACACTCTTGGCATTTTCTCAACCAGCTTCACCTGGAATGCTTTTCCAAAAGTCTTGAAGGAGTTACCACATATGCTGAGCACTTGTTGGCTGCTTTTCCTTCACTCTGCGATCCAACTCATCCCAAACCATCTCAATTGGGTTGAGGTTGGGTGATTGTTGAGGCCAGGTCATCTGATGCAGCACTCAATCACTCTCCTTCTTGGTCAAATAGAGGTGTGTTGGGTCATTGTCCTGTTAAAAAACAAATGATAGTCCCACTAAGCTTAAACCAGATGGGATGGCGTGATGCTGCAGAATGCTGTGGTAGCCATGCTGGTTAAGTGTGGTTAAATTCTAAATAAATCACAGACAGTGTCACCAGCAAAGAACCCCCACACCATAACACCTCCTCCTCCATGCTTCACGGTGGGAACTACACATGCCGAGATCATCCGTTCACCCACACTGCTTCTCACAAAGACACGGCGGTTGGAACCAAAAATCTCAAATTTGGACTCTAGACCAAAGGACAAATGTCCACTGGTGTAATGTCCATTGCTCATGTTTCTTGGCTCAAGCAGGTCTCTTCTTCTTATTGGTGTCCTTTAGTAGTGATTTCTTTACAGCAATTCGACCATGAAGGCCTGATTCACACAGTCCCCTCTGAACAGTTGATGTTGAGATGTGTCTGTGACTTGAACTCTGTGAAGCATTTATTTGGGCTGTAATTTCTGAGGCTGGTAACTCTAATGAACTTATCCCCTGCAGCAGAGGTAACTCTGAGTCTTCCATTCCTGTGGTGGTCCTAATGAGAGCCAGTTTCATCATAGCGCTTGATGGTTTTTGTGACTGCACTTGAAGAAACTTTAAAAGTTCTTGAAATGTTCCGTATTGACTGACCGTCATGTCTTAAAGTAATGATGGACTGTCGTTTCTCTTTGCTTATTTGAGCTGTTCTTGCTATAATATGGACTTGGTCTTTTACCAAATAGGGCTATCTTCTGTATACCCCCCTACCTTGTCACAACACAACTGATTGGCTCAAACGCATTAGGAAAGAAATAAATTACACAAATTAACTTTTAAGAAGGCACACCTGTTAATTGAAATGCATTCCAGGTGACTACCTCATGAAGCTGGTTGAGAGAATGCCAAGAGTGTGCAAAGCTGTCATCAAGGCAAAGGGTGGCTATTTGAAGAATCTCAAATATAACATATATTTTAATTTGTTTAACACTTCTTTGGTTACTACATGATTCCATATGTGTTATTTCATAGTTTTAATGTCTTCACTATTATTCTACAATGTTTTTTTTTTACTAATTTAAATGAGTAGGTGTGTTCAAACTTTTGACTGATAGTGTATATATACATATATGAATAGATAAGGCAGGTTTCAGGACTCTGATGTATCTGAAAATGTTTTTAAAATATATTTTCACCACCAAAGAATAGCAGTGTGGTTTTAATATGATTTGACTCTTGCAGGCTGTCAGGCTGTCTAGTCACAGAGGAAGGCTGTGCTTCTCTGGACTCAGCTCTGAAGTCAAACCCCTCACACCTGAGAGAGCTGGATCTGAGTAACAATGACCTGAAGGATTCAGGAGTGAAGCTGCTCTCTGCTGGACTGGGGAATCCCCACTGTAAACTGGAGACTCTGAGGTCAGTATTCCTGTAGTTGGTCAACAAGTGATAACTGTTCACCAGATCCACATGTGTTTACCAGGCACACATAGTCCACACCATATGTGTTTGGACAGTGAAGCTTACAGTTTTACATTTGGTGCTATGCTCAAGCATTTTGGATTTGAGATATAATGTTTCATGTTAGGCGACAGTATGTAATGTCACCTTTTATTTGATGTTAATGGTGAGAGGTTAGCATGTTTTGTTGTATCCTCTGTAACTCTCTCACTCATTATTAAAATGTATCATCATCCACCATTCAGTTACTATCGGGCAAAACATAACCCAAAACACAACCAAAACAAACTGCAAATGCAACCAATGAGTTTACAACCAAATACTCAACTTTTGACTACTTTAATACACTATAAGTGAAATGGTCAGAATACTTATGACTTCTTCAAAAGTGGGGGACTAGATACATAAAGTGCTTTCATTTCTAAACGGTGAAACAGATATGTATTAAAATACCCTCAAATAAAAGGTGACATTATATACTGTCACCTCATATGAAACATTTGATCTCAAATCCAAAATGCTGGAGTACAGAGCCACATTTAAAATGTTATCTTTGTCAAAATAGATATGGTGTGGACTGTCTACTCAATACAATCTAAATATGATACCTCACTGTCTGTCTTTTGACTGATACTGCTTTTTAAACTGCTCTGGTCAGTCTACTCAAATATTTGTACTATACATGTTTCTCTCTACAATCAATATATGATCATTTCTAATAATGAAACATTCATTAATTTATTAATAGATATGGCAGGTTTCAGGACACTGATATACCTGAATATGTTGAAAAAATATACTGCCTATTTTCACCACCAAAGAATAGCAGTGTGGTTTTAATATGATTTGACTCTTTGCAGGCTGTCAGGCTGTCTAGTCACAGAGGAAGGCTGTGCTTCTCTGGTCTCAGCTCTGAAGTCAAACCCCTCACACCTGAGAGAGCTGGATCTGAGTAACAATGACCTGAAGGATTCAGGAGTGAAGCTGCTCTCTGCTGTCCTGGGGAATCCCCACTGTAAACTGGAGACTCTGAGGTCAGTATTCCTGTAGTTGGTCAACAAGGGATAACTGTTCACCAGATACACATGTGTTTACCAGGCACACATAGTACACACCATATGTGTTTGGACAGTGAAGCTTACAGTTTTACATGTGGTGCTATGCTCCAGCATTTTGGATTTGAGATATAATGTTTCATATTAGGCAACAGTACAGAATGTCACCTTTTATTTGAGGGTATTGTCATACATATCTGATTTACTGTTTAGAAATGAAAGCACTTTATGTGTCTAGTTCTCCCATTTGAAAAAGTCATAATAATGTGGACATATTCACTTATATTTAGGGGTGTAACGATTCGTTTTAACAACGATTCGATTTGTATCACGATTCGTGGTTGTCGATACGATTCAAGGACGATATTGGTTCATTTAGAACGATACGATCCGAAACGATTCATTGACTTGAAATCGATTCAGTAACCTTTTAGCCAAAAATTCAACCAGTGTGACTGAAATAAATACCTGGATACTGGACAGTGCAGGTGAAGTTTCCTAGATTCCTGTTTCTTGTAAGGACCGCAATGGTGGCTTGATAATTTCTCGCTCGTCGGCTTCTCCTCTGTCGTCCGCCATGCTATGTTTTGTTGTCTTTGCGCCTTTGCGCTGCTGCTGGCGCGGGGCGATGACGTCACGGATAGGCAGACTGAATCGAGTAATGTTTAAAGCCTTTATCATTAAAAGTGCTAAGAAAAAACATCCATGTAAAGTCTGACGTGCTTAAATCCAATGGGTTATTTCCTAGTATCGATACAATCCATTTATTACATTTTAAAACGATGTTAGATCGATATATGTTGTCCAAAAGGCCAACTCGCCGAGCACAGATCGATGCAGTTGGATCATAGGAATATAAATCGATACATCGATGTAGTAGATGGATCGTTACACCCCTACTTATATTGTATTAAAGTAGTCATAAGTTTAGTATTTGGTCCCATATTCCTTACCCACAGTGATTACATCAAGCTTGTGATTCTACAAACTTGTTGAATGCATTTGCAGTTTGTTTTGGTTGTGTTTTGGATGATGTTTTTCCCAATAGAAACTGAATGGTGAATAATGTCCTGTCATTTTGGAGTCACTTCACTTGTATTGTCAGTAAGAATAGAAGATGTTTCTGAACACTTCTACATTCATGTGGATGATACCATGATTATGAATAATCATGAATAAATCGTGAATGATGATGAATGAGAAAGTTACAGAGGAACAAGGATCATACCCCCTCTGTTATTGGTAATGGTGAGAGGTTAGCATGTTTTGTTGTAGCCTCTGTAACTTTCTCACTCATTATTATTCATGATTCATTCATGATTGTTCTTCATGTCATCATCAGGATTAATTTAGTGGTGTTTAGAAACATGTCATCTACTCACTTAGACAGAAAATTACTCCAGTCATCATCCAACATTCAGTTACTATAGGACAAAACATAACCCAAAACACAACCAAAACAAACTGCAAATGCAACCAACAAGTTTACAACCAAATATTCAACTTTTGACTACTTTAATACACTGTAAGTGAATTGGTCAAAATACTTATGACTTCTTCAAATAGGGGGACTAGATACATAAAGTGCTTTCATTTCTAAACGGTGAAACAGATATATATTAAAATACCCTCAAATAAAAGGTGACATTATATACTGTCACCTCATATGAAACATTTGATCTCAAATCCAAAATGCTGGAGTACAGAGCCACATTTAAAATGTTAGCTTCACTGTCAAAATAGATATGGTGTGGACTGTATACTCAATACAATCTAAATCTGATACCTCACTGTCTGTCTTTTGACTGATACTGCTTTTTAAACTGCTCTGGTCAGTCTACTCAAATATTTGTACTATACATGTTTCTCTCTACAAGCAATATTATGGTAATTTCTAATAATGATACATTAATTTATGAATAGATATGTCAGGTTTCAGGATGCTGATATATATGAATATGTTGAAAAAAATATACTGCCACTATTTTCACCACCAAAGAATAGCAGTGTGGTTTTAGTATGATTTGACTCTTTGCAGGCTGTCAGGCTGTCTAGTCACAAAGAAAGGCTGTGCTTCTCTGGTCTCAGCTCTGAAGTCAAACCCCTCACACCTGAGAGAGCTGGATCTGAGTAACAATGACCTGAAGGATTCAGGAGTGAAGCTGCTCTCTGCTGGACTGGGGAATCCCCACTGTAAACTGGAGACTATGAGGTCAGTATTCCTGTAGTTGGTCAACAAGTGATAACTGTTCACCAGATCCACATGTGTTTACCAGGTACACATAGTCCACACCATATGTGTTTGGACAGTTGAAGCTTACAGTTTTACATTTGGTGCTATGCTCCAGCATTTTGGATTTGAGATAGAATGTTTCATATTAGGCAACAGTACAGAATGTCACCTTTTATTTGAGGATATTTCATACATATCTGTGTTACTGTTTAGAAATGAAAGCACTTTATGTGTCTAGTTCTCCTATTTGAAAAAGTTGTAATAATTTGGACATAGTCACTTATATTGTATTAAAGTAGTCATAAGTTTAGTATTTGGTCCCATATTCCTTACCTGCAGTGATTACATCAAGCTTGTGATTCTACAAACTTGTTGAATACATTTGCAGTTTTGTCTTGGTTGTGTTTTGGATGATGTTTTTCCCAATAGAAACTGAATGGTGAATAATGTCCTGTCATTTTGGAGTCACTTCACTTGTATTGTCAGTAAGAATAGAAGATGTTTCTGAACACTTCTACATTCATGTGGATGCTACCATGATTATGAATAATCATGAATGAATCGTGAATAATGATGAATGAGAAAGTTACAGAGGAACAAGGATCATACCCCCTCTGTTATTGGTAATGGTGAGAGGTTAGCATGTTTTGTTGTAGCCTCTGGAACTTTCTCACTCATTATTATTCATGATTCATTCATGATTATTCTTAATCATGGCATCATCAGGATTAATTTAGTAGTGTTTAGAAACATTTTATCTACTCACTTAGACAGAAGATTAACCCAGTCATCATCCACCATTCAGTTACTATTGGACAAAACATAACCCAAAACACAACCAAAACAAACTGCAAATGTAACCAACGAGTTTGGGACCAAATACTCAACTTTTGACTACTTTAATACACTATAAGTGAATTGGTCAGAATACTTATGACTTCTTCAAATAGGGGGACTAGATACATAAAGTGGTTTCATTTCAAAATGGTGAAACAGATATGTATTAAAATACCCTCAAATAAAAGGTGGCATTATATACTGTCACCTCATATGAAACATTTGATCTCAAATCCAAAATGCTGGAGTATAGAGCCAAATTTAAAATGTTAGCTTCACTGTCAAAATAGATATAGTGTGGACTGTATACTCAATACAATCTAAATCTGATACCTCACTGTCTGTCTTTTGACTGATACTGCTTTTTAAACTGCTCTGTTCAGTCTACTCAAATATTCGTACTATACATTTTTCTCTACACACAATATTATATGATTTTTTCTAATAATGATATATATATATATATATATATTTTTTTTTTCCCACCTTTATTTAACCAGGTAAGCCAGTTGAGAACAAGTTCTCATTTACAACTGCGACCTGGCCAAGATAAAGCAAAGCAGTGCGATAAAAACAACAACACAGAGTTACATATGGGGTAAAAAAAACATAAAGTCAAAAATACAACAGAAAATATATATATACAGTGTGTGCAAATGTAGCAAGTTATGGAGGTAAGGCAATAAATAGGCTATAGTGCAAAATAATTACAATAGTATTAACACTGGAATGCTAGATGTGCAAGAGATTATGTGCAAATAGAGATACTGGGGTGCAAAAGAGCAAAATAAATAACAATATAGGGATGAGGTAGTTGGGTGGGCTAATTTCAGATGGGCCGTGTACAGGTGCAGTGATCGGTAAGGTGCTCTGACAACTGATGCTTAAAGTTAGTGAGGGAGATAAGAGTCTCCAGCTTCAGAGATTTTTGCAATTCGTTCCAGTCATTGGCAGCAGAGAACTGGAAGGAATGGCGGCCAAAGGAGGTTTTGGCTTTGGGAATGACCAGTGAGATATACCTGCTGGAGCGCAGACTACGGGTGGGTGCTGCTATGGTGACCAATGAGCTAAGATAAGGCGGGGATTTGCCTAGCAGTGATTTATAGATGACCTGGAGCCAGTGGGTTTGACGACGAACATGTAGTGAGGACCAGCCAACAAGAGCGTACAGGTCACAGTGGTGGGTAGTGTATGGGGCTTTGGAGACAAAACGGATGGCACTGTGATAGACTACATCCAATTTGCTGAGTAGAGTGTTGGAGGCTATTTTGTAAATGACATCGCCGAAGTCAAGGATCGGTAGGATAGTCAGTTTTACGAGGGCATGTTTGGCAGCATGAGTGAAGGAGGCTTTGTTGCGAAATAGGAAGCCGATTCTAGATTTAACTTTGGATTGGAGATTCTTTATGTGAGTCTGGAAGGAGAGTTTACAGTTTAACCAGACACCTAGGTATTTGTAGTTGTCCACATACTCTAGGTCAGACCCGTCGAGAGTGGTGATTCTAGTCGGGTGGGCGGGTGCCAGCAGCGTTCGATTGAAAAGCATGCATTTAGTTTTACTAGTGTTTAAGAGCAGTTGGAGGCTACTGAAGGAGTGTTGTATGGCATTGAAGCTCGTTTGGAGGTTTGTTAACACAGTGTCCAATGAAGGGCCAGATGTATACAAAATGGTGTCGTCTGCGTAGAGGTGGATCTGAGAGTCACCAGCAGCAAGAGCGACATCATTGATATACACATAGAAAAGTGTCGGCCCAAGATTTGAACCCTGTGGCACCCCCATAGAGACTGCCATAGGTCCAGACAACAGGCCCTCCGATTTGACACACTGAACTCTATCTGAGAAGTAGTTGGTGAACCAGGCGAGGCAGTCATTTGAGAAACCAAGGCTATTTAGTCTGCCAATAAGAATGCGGTGGTTGACAGAGTCGAAAGCCTTGGCCAGGTCGATGAAGACGGCTACACAGTACTGTCTATTATCAATCGCGGTTATAATATCGTTTAGGACCTTGAGCGTGGCTGAAGTGCACCCGTGACCATCTCGGAAACCGGATTGCATAGCGGAGAAGGTACGGTGGTATTCGAAATTGTCAATTATCTGTTTGTTAACTTGGCTTTCGAATACTTTCGAAAGGCAGGGCAGGATGGATATAGGTCTGTAGCAGTTTGGATCTAGAGTGTCAACCCCTTTGAAGAGGGGGATGACCGCGGCAGCTTTCCAATCTCTGGGGATCTCAGACGTTATGAAAGAGAGGTTGAACAGACTAGTAATAAGGGTTGCGACAATTTCGGCGGCTAGTTTTAGAAAGAAAGGGTCCAGATTGTCTAGGCCAGCTGATTTGTTAGGGGTCCAGATTTTGCAGCTCTTTCAAAACGTCAGCTGTCTGAATTTGTGTGAAGGAGAAGCGGGGGGGGGGGGGCATGGGCAAGTTGCAGCGGAGGGTGCAGAGTTGGTGGCCGGGGTAGTGGTAGCCAGATGGAATGCATGGCCAGCTGTAGCAAAATGCTTGTTGAAATTCTCGATTATTGTAGATTTATCGGTGGTGATAGTGTTTCCTAGCCTCAGTGCAGGGGCAACTGGGAGGAAGTGCTCTTATTCTCCATGGACTTTACAGTGTCCCAAAACTTTTTGGAGTTAGTGCTACAGGATGCAAATTTCTGTTTGAAAAATTTCTGTTTGCTTTTCTGACTGCTTGTGTATATTGATTCCTAACTTCCCTGAAACGTTGCATATCGCGGGGGCTATTTGATGATAATGCTGTACGCCACAGGATGTTTTTGTGCTGGTCAAGGGCAGTCAAGTCTGAGGAGAACCAGGGGCTATATCGGTTCTTAGTTCTGTATTTTTTGAATGGGGCATGTTTATTTAAGATTGAGAGGAAATTACTTTTAAGGAACAACCAGACATCCTCTACTGACGGAATGAGATCTATATCCATCCAGGATACCTGGGCCAGGTCAATTAGGAAGGCCTGCTCACTAAAGTGTTTTAGGGAGCGTTTGACAGTGATGAGGGGTGGTCGTTTGACCGCGGACCCGTTACGGACGCAGGCAATAAGGCAGTGATCGCTGAGATCCTGGTTGAAGACAGCTGAGGTGTATTTAGAGGGTATGTTAGTCAGGATGATATCTATGAGGGTACCCATGTTTACGGATTTAGGGTTGTACGTGGTAGGTTCGTTGATAATTTGCGTGAGGTTGAGGGCATCTAGTTTGGATTGTAGGATGGCCGGGGTATTAAGCATATCCCAATTTAGGTCACCAAGCAGTACGAACTCTGAGGATAAATGGGGGGCAATCAGTTCACATATGGTGTCCAGGGCACAGCTGGGGGCTGAGGGGGGTCTGTAGCAAGCGGCAACAGTGAGAGACTTATTTCTGGAAAGGTGGATTTTTAGAAGTAGAAGCTCAAACTGTTTGGGCACGGACCTGGATAGTATGATAGAGCTCTGCAGGCTATCTCTACAGTAGATTGCAACTCCACCCCCTTTGGCAGTTCTATCTAGACGGAAAATGTTATAGTTGGGGATGGAAATTTCAGAATTTTTGGTGGCCTTCCTGAGCCAGGATTCAGACACTGCTAGAACATCAGGGTTGGTGGAGTGTGCTAACGCAGTGAATAACTCAAACTTAGGAAGTAGACTTCTGATATTTACGTGCAAGAAACCAAGACTTTTGCGATTACAGAAGTCAGCAATTGATAGCGCCTGGCGAGTAGGAGTGATACTGAGGGCTGCAGGGCCTGGGTTAGCCTCTACATCACCAGAGGAACAGAGGAGGACTAGAATAAGGATACGGCTAAAGGCTTTAAGAACTGGTCTTCTAGTGCGTTGGGTACATAGAATAAAGGGGGCAGATTTCCGGGTGTTGTAGAAAAGATTCAGGGCATTATGTACAGACAAGGATATGGAAGGATATGAGTACAGCGGAGGTAAACCTACGCGTTGGGTAACAATGAAAGAGATAGTATCACTAGAGGCACAAATTGAGTCGGTCTCCGCGTGTATGGGGGGTGGGACAAAGGAGCTATCTAAGGCAGGTTTAGCTGGGCTGGGGGATCTACAGTGAAATAGTACAATTAGAAATAACCCAAACAACAATAAGCTAACCATGTTTGGGCTGAGGCTAAACATAAACAGGATGTAGTACCGTAAAAAGGAACAGTCCAGCAGACATCAGCTGTATAGCTGAGTTATCAGAAGGTCCGGTGAACAGCAATAGGATAGTTCGGAGGCTGCTAAAGCACTAGCGAGTAAGAGGCCACGGCTAGCGTGTGCTAGCGGGCCGGGGCTAGCAGATGGAATCTTCGTGGTCGACGTCGCAGACCAGTCGTGTAGGATCGGCGGGGCTCCGTGTCAACACTAGGTGGTCCCGTCCGGTTGACAGAGAGGTAGATAGCCGGGAGATGGGCCTAGCTCAGGATGATTAGCCAGACCACAGCGTCCGTTTTGTTGTAGCTAGCTGGTAGCGATGAATCCGGAGTTAAAGGTCCAGTGAATCAGTGATTCCGGCGGAAAACTGATATGTTCTGGGTCGATAACGCGCTGTGCAGACTGGCCGAATATCCGGTGATTAATGTCCAGTGACCTAATCAATCCCGCAGAAAAAAAATCCAATGCTCTAGGTGAAATACCGCTAACTGTGGCTAATAGCAAGTAGCTAGTTAGCTGGCTAGCTAGTTTCAACTGGAGACTCCAGATAAAGGTAAGTCAATAATAGAATCCGTTCCACATTCAGTGAGGCGGGTTGCAGGAAAGTATATTTTGTAGAAGGATGAAAAGTCTGATAGGGAAATATGTACGAAAAATACAACAAAAACAGGGTATTTACAGGCTATTTACAGACACACGACAAAAACAGAACTGCACTACTTCGCCATCTTGGATTTTGGATTTCGCCATCTTGGATATATATGGCAGGTTTCAGGACACTGGTATAAATGAAAATGTTGAAAAAATATACTGCCACTATTTTCACCACCAAAGAATAGCAGTGTGATTTTAATATGATTTGACTCTTTGCAGGCTGTCAGGCTGTCTAGTCACAAAGAAAGGCTGTGCTTCTCTGGTCTCAGCTCTGAAGTCAAACCCCTCACACCTGAGAAAGCTGGACCTGAGTAACAATGACCTGAAGGATTCAGGAGTGAAGCTGCTCTCTGCTGGACTGGGGAATCCCCACTGTAAACTGGAGACTCTGAGGTCAGTATTCCTGTAGTTGGTCAACAAGTGATAACTGTTCACCAGATCCACATGTGTTTACCAGGCACACATAGTCCACACCATATGTGTTTGGACAGTGAAGCTTACAGTTTTACATTTGGTGCTATGCTCCAGCATTTTGGATTTGAGATATAATGTTTCATATTAGGCAACAGTACAGAATGTCACCTTTTATTTGAGGATATTGTCATACATATCTGATTTACTGTTTAGAAATGAAAGCACTTTATGTGTCTAGTTCTCCCATTTGAAAAAGTCATAATAATTTGGAGATATTCACTTATATTTAGGGGTGTAACGATTCGTTTTAACAACGATTCGATTTGTATCACGATTCGTGGTTGTCGATACGATTCAAGGACGATATTGGTTCATTTAGAACGATACGATCCGAAACGATTCATTGACTTGAAATCGATTCAGTAACCTTTTAGCCAAAAATTCAACCAGTGTGACTGAAATAAATACCTGGATACTGGACAGTGCAGGTGAAGTTTCCTAGATTCCTGTTTCTTGTAAGGACCGCAATGGTGGCTTGATAATTTCTCGCTCGTCGGCTTCTCCTCTGTTGTCCGCCATGCTATGTTTTGTTGTCTTTGCGCCTTTGCGCTGCTGCTGGCGCGGGGCGATGACGTCACGGATAGGCAGACTGAATCGAGTAATGTTTAAAGCCTTTATCATTAAAAGTGCTAAGAAAAAACATCCATATAAAGTCTGACGTGCTTAAATCCAATGGGTTATTTCCTAGTATCGATACAATCCATTTATTACATTTTAAAACGATGTTAGATCGATATATGTTGTCCAAAAGGCCAACTCGCCGAGCACAGATCGATGCAGTTGGATCATAGGAATATAAATCGATACATCGATGTAGTAGATGGATCGTTAGACCCCTACTTATATTGTATTAAAGTAGTCATAAGTTTAGTATTTGGTCCCATATTCCTTACCCACAGTGATTACATCAAGCTTGTGATTCTACAAACTTGTTGAATGCATTTGCAGTTTGTTTTGGTTGTGTTTTGGATGATGTTTTTCCCAATAGAAACTGAATGGTGAATAATGTCCTGTCATTTTGGAGTCACTTCACTTGTATTGTCAGTAAGAATAGAAGATGTTTCTGAACACTTCTACATTCATGTGGATGATACCATGATTATGAATAATCATGAATAAATCGTGAATGATGATGAATGAGAAAGTTACAGAGGAACAAGGATCATACCCCCTCTGTTATTGGTAATGGTGAGAGGTTAGCATGTTTTGTTGTAGCCTCTGTAACTTTCTCACTCATTATTATTCATGATTCATTCATGATTTTTCTTAATCATGGCATCATCAGGATTAATTTAGTAGTGTTTAGAAACATGTTATCTACTCACTTAGACAGAAAATTACTCCAGTCATCATCCACCATTCAGTTACTATTGGACAAAACATAACCCAAAACACAACCAAAACAAACTGCAAATGCAACCAACAAGTTTACAACCAAATATTCAACTTTTGACTACTTTAATACACTGTAAGTGAATTGGTCAAAATACTTATGACTTCTTCAAATAGGGGGACTAGACACATAAAGTGCTTTCATTTCTAAACGGTGAAACAGATATGTATTAAAATATCCTCCAAAAAAAGGTGACATTATATACTGTCACATCATATGAAACATTTCATCTCAAATCCAAAATGCTGGAGTATAGAGCCACATTTAAAATGTTATCTTTGTCAAAATAGATGTGGTGTGGACTGTATACTCAATACAATCTAAATCTGATACCTCACTGTCTGTCTTTTGACTGATACTGCTTTTTAAACTGCTCTGGTCAGTCTACTCAAATATTTGTACTATACATGTTTCTCTCTACAAGCAATATTATGGTAATTTCTAATAATGATACGTTAATTTATGAATAGATATGTCAGGTTTCAGGATGCTGATATATCTGAATATGTTGAAAAAAATATACTGCCACTATTTTCACCACCAAAGAATAGCAGTGTGGTTTTAATATGATTTTACTCTTGCAGGCTGTCAGGCTGTCTAGTCACAGAGGAAGGCTGTGCTTCTCTGGTCTCAGCTCTGAAGTCAAACCCCTCACACCTGAGAAAGCTGGATCTGAGTAGCAATGACCTGAAGGATTCAGGAGTGAAGCTGATCTCTGCTGGACTGGGGAATCCCCACTGTAAACTGGAGACTCTGAGGTCAGTATTCCTGTAGTTGGTCAACAAGTGATAACTGTTCACCAGATCCACATGTGTTTACCAGGCACACATAATGCACACCATATGTGTTTGGACAGTGAAGCTTACAGTTTTACATTTGGTGCTATGCTCAAGCATTTTGGATTTGAGATATAATGTTTCATATTAGGCAACAGTACAGAATGTCACCTTTTATTTGAGGATATTGTCATACATATCTGATTTACTGTTTAGAAATGAAAGCACTTTATGTGTCTAGTTCTCCCATTTGAAAAAGTCATAATAATTTGGAGATATTCACTTATATTTAGGGGTGTAACGATTCGTTTTAACAACGATTCGATTTGTATCACGATTCGTGGTTGTCGATACGATTCAAGGACGATATTGGTTCATTTAGAACGATACGATCCGAAACGATTCATTGACTTGAAATCGATTCAGTAACCTTTTAGCCAAAAATTCAACCAGTGTGACTGAAATAAATACCTGGATACTGGACAGTGCAGGTGAAGTTTCCTAGATTCCTGTTTCTTGTAAGGACCGCAATGGTGGCTTGATAATTTCTCGCTCGTCGGCTTCTCCTCTAATAATAATAATAATAATAATATGCCATTTAGCAGACGCTTTTATCCAAAGCGACCGCCATGTTATGTTTTGTTGTCTTTGCGCCTTTGCGCTGCTGCTGGCGCGGGGCGATGACGTCACGGATAGGCAGACTGAATCGAGTAATGTTTAAAGCCTTTATCATTAAAAGTGCTAAGAAAAAACATCCATATAAAGTCTGACGTGCTTAAATCCAATGGGTTATTTCCTAGTATCGATACAATCCATTTATTACATTTTAAAACGATGTTAGATCGATATATGTTGTCCAAAAGGCCAACTCGCCGAGCACAGATCGATGCAGTTGGATCATAGGAATATAAATCGATACATCGATGTAGTAGATGGATCGTTACACCCCTACTTATATTGTATTAAAGTAGTCATAAGTTTAGTATTTGGTCCCATATTCCTTACCCACAGTGATTACATCAAGCTTGTGATTCTACAAACTTGTTGAATGCATTTGCAGTTTGTTTTGGTTGTGTTTTGGATGATGTTTTTCCCAATAGAAACTGAATGGTGAATAATGTCCTGTCATTTAGGAGTCACTTCACTTGTATTGTCAGTAAGAATAGATGATGTTTCTGAACACTTCTACATTCATGTGGATGCTACCATGATTATGAATAATCATGAATAAATCGTGAATGATGATGAATGAGAAAGTTACAGAGGAACAAGGATCATACCCCCTCTGTTATTGGTAATGGTGAGAGGTTAGCATGTTTTGTTGTAGCCTCTGGAACTTTCTCACTCATTATTATTCATGATTCATTCATGATTGTTCTTCATGTCATCATCAGGATTCATTTAGTAATGTTTAGAAACATGTTATCTACTCACTTAGACAGAAAATTACTCCAGTCATCATCCACCATTCAGTTACTATTGGACAAAACATAACCCAAAACACAACCAAAACAAACTGCAAATGCAACCAACAAGTTTACAACCAAATATTCAACTTTTGACTACTTTAATACACTGTAAGTGAATTGGTCAAAATACTTATGACTTCTTCAAATAGGGGGACTAGACACATAAAGTGCTTTCATTTCTAAACGGTGAAACAGATATGTATTAAAATATCCTCCAAAAAAAGGTGACATTATATACTGTCACATCATATGAAACATTTCATCTCAAATCCAAAATGCTGGAGTATAGAGCCACATTTAAAATGTTATCTTTGTCAAAATAGATGTGGTGTGGACTGTATACTCAATACAATCTAAATCTGATACCTCACTGTCTGTCTTTTGACTGATACTGCTTTTTAAACTGCTCTGGTCAGTCTACTCAAATATTTGTACTATACATGTTTCTCTCTACAAGCAATATTATGGTAATTTCTAATAATGATACATTAATTTATGAATAGATATGTCAGGTTTCAGGATGCTGATATATCTGAATATGTTGAAAAAAATATACTGCCACTATTTTCACCACCAAAGAATAGCAGTGTGGTTTTAATATGATTTTACTCTTGCAGGCTGTCAGGCTGTCTAGTCACAGAGGAAGGCTGTGCTTCTCTGGACTCAGCTCTGAAGTCAAACCCCTCACACCTGAGAGAGCTGGATCTGAGTAACAATGACCTGAAGGATTCAGGAGTGAAGCTGCTCTCTGCTGGACTGGGGGATCCCCACTGTAAACTGGAGACTCTGAGGTCAGTTTTCCTGTAGTTGGTCAACAAGTGATAACTGTTCACCAGATCCACGTGTGTTTACCAGGCACACATAGTCCACACCATATGTGTTTGGACAGTGAAGCTTACAGTTTTACATTTGGTGCTATGCTCAAGTATTTTGGATTTGAGATATAATGTTTCATGTTAGGCGACAGTACAGAATGTCACCTTTTATTTGATGTTAATGGTGAGAGGTTAGCATGTTTTGTTGTATCCTCTGTAACTCTCTCACTCATTATTAAAATTACTCCAGTCATCATCCACCATTCAGTTACTATCTGGCAAAACATAACCCAAAACACAACCAAAACAAACTGCAAATGCAACCAATGAGTTTACAACCAAATACTCAACTTTTGACTACTTTAATACACTATAAGTGAAATGGTCAGAATACTTATGACTTCTTCAAAAGTGGGGGACTAGATACATAAAGTGCTTTCATTTCTAAACGGTGAAACAGATATGTATTAAAATACCCTCAAATAAAAGGTGACATTATATACTGTCACCTCATATGAAACATTTGATCTCAAATCCAAAATGCTGGAGTATAGAGCCACATTTAAAATGTTATCTTTGTCAAAATAGATATGGTGTGGACTGTATACTCAATACAATCTAAATCTGATACCTCACTGTCTGTCTTTTGACTGATACTGCTTTTTAAACTGCTCTGGTCAGTCTACTCAAATATTTGTACTATACATGTTTCTCTCTACAATCAATATATGATCATTTCTAATAATGAAACAGTCATTAATTTATTAATAGATATGGCAGGTTTCAGGACACTGATATATCTGAATATGTTGAAAAAATATACTGCCTATTTTCACCACCAAAGAATAGCAGTGTGGTTTTAATATGATTTGACTCTTTGCAGGCTGTCAGGCTGTCTAGTCACAGAGGAAGGCTGTGCTTCTCTGGTCTCAGCTCTGAAGTCAAACCCCTCACACCTGAGAGAGCTGGACCTGAGCTACAATCACCCAGGAGACTCAGGAGTCAGACTGCTCTCTGCTGGACTGGAGGATCCACACTGCAGACTGGAGAAACTCAAGTATGTAGAGGGTTAATGTCAATGTTCATATCAGACATGTTGGAGTTATCAGGCTAGTTAAGACAAACATTCTGACCACCACTTGGACTAAGTTATATAAAGACTGTGTGTGTGTGTCCAGTGTGTTTGTGTGTGTGTATGTGTGTGTGTGTCCAGTGCGTGGGTCCTGTGTTGTGTGTGTGTGTGTGTGTGTGTGTGTGTGTGTGTGTGTGTGTGTGTGTGTGTGTGTGTGTGTGTGAGTTCAGGTGTATCCCTCAATGACTGTCTGTTCTTCTGCTTACCGCTACAGTGTGGAACATGGTGGAGAGAACACAATGAAACCTGGACTTAGAAAATGTGAGTGTTGACTGCTGTGAAGAATATGACTAAGAATAAGTCTTAATTCAAGTGAAGTCAAAGTCAAAGACCACCATCATTACTTACTTGGTCATATTAAATATCAGCTGTAGTTCTACAGAAGCAGAAATCAGGGACACCAAAGTTTACAAAGAGTTGCTTTGACAATGTGTGTGTCTATGTGTGTGTGTGGCGTGTTCCTGTTACATTAGAAATGTGTGTGTGTGTGTGTGTGTGTGTGTGTGTGTGTGTGTGTGTGTGTGTGTGTGTGTGTGTGCGTGTGTGTGTGTGTGTGTGTGTTTGTGTGTGTGTTTTCATGCTTGTTCAGGATGTGTGTGTGTGTGTGTGTAATTAATGTGAATAAGTGTGTTTTATATTACCATACAGTATAACATATGATCATTCAACAAGTCTCAAGTTACCTTAACTTCTCCTTTTGATACCTAGAAACATCTACATTAAATGAATTAGTGAAAAGTGAGTTAACGTTCTAATGTGAATGATGATGATTTCTAATATTGTGTCTGGTTTCATCCATCAGATGTCTGTGATCTCACACTGGACCTAAACACAGTAAACAGACTCCTCTCTCTGTCTGAGGAGAACAGAAAGGTGACATGGAGGGGAGAGGAGCAGCCGTATCCTGATCACCCAGAGAGATTTGAGGACTGGAGTCAGGTGCTGTGTAGAGAGGGTCTGACTGGGCGCTGTTACTGGGAGGTAGAGTGGAGTGGTTTCAGGGTTGATATAGGAGTGGCATATAAAGGAATCAGCAGGAGAGGAGGAGGTTATGACTGTAGGATTGGAGGTAATGACAAGTCCTGGTGTCTGTTCTGCTCTGACAACAGTTACTCTGCCTGTCACAATAAGAAGTCCACTACCATAGACGTCCCCTCCTCCAGCTCCCACAGAGTAGGAGTGTATCTGGACTGGCCAGCCGGCACTCTGTCCTTCTACAGAGTCTCCTCTGACACACTGACCCACCTGAACACATTCCACTCCACATTCACTGAGCCCCTCTATCCAGGGTTTTGGGTTTTGGACTCAGTGTCCCTGTGTCAGTGTTAAACACACACTGTACACACACACACACACACACTGGACACACACACTGGACAGACACACACACACACACACACACATTTCTAACGTAACACGAACACGCAACACACACACACAGACATTAATTACACACACACACACATCCTGAATACACATACACCCTGAACACACACACACACACACACACACACTGTACACACACACACACACTGGACACACTGGACACACACACTGGACACACACACACACTGGACACACACACTGACACACACTGGACACACAAACACACTTGATACACACACACACACAAACACACACACTGAACAAACACACTGAACACACACACACCGGACAAACACACACTGGACACACACACACACACACACACACACACACACACACACACACACAAACAGGACACACATACATTGATCACACACACTGGACAAACACACCCACACACTGGACACTGTACACACACACACACACTAGACACACACACACACACACACTGGACACACACACACACACTGACAAACACACACACTGGACACACACACACACACTGAACAAACACACTGAACACACACACACACACACACACACACATGACACACATACATTAGTCACACACACACTGGACACACACTGGACAAACACACCCACACACTGGACACTGGACACACACACTCTGGACACACACACACACTGGACACACACACACACACACTGAACACACACACACTGGACTCACACACACACACACACAGAGGACACACACACACTGGACACACACACAGGACACACATACATTGATCAAACACACTGGACTCAGACACACTTGACACACACACACACACACACACACACACACACACACACACAGAGGACACACACACACTGGACACACACACACACACACACTGAACACACACACACTGGACACACACACACTGGACACACACACACACACACACACACACACACACAGAGGACACACACACACTGGACACACACACACACACACTGGACAAACACACACACACACAGGACACACACACACTGGACACACACACACACACTCTGGACACACACACTCACACACACTGGACACACACACACACACACACTCAGGAAACACACACAGGACACACACACACTGGACACACACACACACACCTGACACACACACACACACAGGACACACACACACTGGACACACACACACACACACACACTCACACACACTGGACACACACACACACAGGACACACACACACACACACATACACTGGACACACACACACACACACTGAACAAACACACTGAACACACACACACACACACACACACACAGGACACACATACATTAGTCACACACACACTGGACACACACTGGACAAACACACCCACACAATGGACACTGGACACACACACTCTGGACACACACACACACTGGACACACACACACACACACTGAACACACACACACTGGACTCACACACACACACACACAGAGGACACACACACACTGGACACACACACAGGACACACATACATTGATCACACACACTGGACTCAGACACACTTGACACACACACACACACACACACACACACACACACACACACACACACACACAGAGGACACACACACACTGGACACACACACACACACACACTGAACACACACACACTGGACACACACACACTGGACACACACACACACACACACACACACACAGAGGACACACACACACTGGACACACACACACACACACTGGACAAACACACACACACACAGGACACACACACACTGGACACACACACACACTCTGGACACACACACTCACACACACTGGACACACACACACACACACACTCAGGAAACACACACAGGACACACACACACTGGACACACACACACACACCTGACACACACACACACACAGGACACACACACACTGGACACACACACACACACACACACTCACACACACTGGACACACACACACACAGGACACACACACACACACACATACACTGGACACACACACACACACAAACACACACACACACTGGACACACACACATACGCTGGAAACACACACACACACACTCACACTGGACCCACACACGTACACACTGGACACACACACTGGACACACACACACCTGACACACACACACACACACACACACACACACACACACACACTGGACACACACACACACCTGACACACACACACACACACACACACACACACACACACACACTGGACACACACACTCACACACACTGGACACACACACAGACACTGGACACACACACATACACACTTACACACACACTCACACACACTGGACACACACACACACACTGGACACACACACACTGGACACACACACACACACACACACACACTGGACACACACACACTGGACAAACACAAACAGGACTCACACACACAAACACACAAACACACACACACACACTGGACAGACACACACTGGACACACACACACTGGACACACACACACTGGACACACACACACTGGACACACACACACACACACACACACACACACACACACACAGAGGACACACACACACTGGACACACACACACACACACTGGACAAACACACAGGACACACACACACTGGACACACACACACACTCTGGACACACACACTCACACACACTGGACACACACACACACACACACTCAGGAAACACACACAGGACACACACACACTGGACACACACACACACACCTGACACACACACACACACAGGACACACACACACTGGACACACACACACACACACACACACTCACACACACTGGACACACACACACACAGGACACACACACACACACACACATACACTGGACACACACACACACACACACACACACACACACACACACTGGACACACACACACTCACACACTGAACACACACAAACACACTGACACTGAACACACACACATACTTGACACACACACATTGAACACACATGCACCAAGGACATACACACACACACACACACACACTGACACATACACACACACACACTGAACACACACACACACACACACACTGGACACACACACACTTGACACACACCCACACTGGACACAGTGGACACACACACACACACACTGGACATACACACACACATGCTGGACACACACACACACACACATGCTGGACACACACACACACTGGACACATTTCCATGTGTAGGATTTTGATGAAAGGAAATCCCATATAGCCTACTGGACAGGACTTTGCTATGGCATCTTCTGTTTGGGTGTCTCAGGTCAGGTCTGAGCCATGATCAGAATGTGTCTCTGTGTCTATTTCCAGCCCTGCCATTTCTACCTGTCCTGATCTAGTGTTTCACCCCTGACCTCCTCACACCGTCTCACTGTCCATGTCTGCTTTTAGCTCCCACCTCTACTTCACTGTGTTATAATGGACCTTATGCTTGTTATGTCACCTCTGGAACCAGTATTCAAACATATTGACCTTTCTGACCCTATCCCATGGCCCTACTTTCTACAACTGAACATTTAAATTCCTCTATGAGTTTTGTTTAGTGTCCATTTACTTATCCATGTATTTGTTGTATATTGGGGTTGTGCTGCAGAGCATCATGGGGGTTTGTATGTGTTGAGATGATCACGTTCCAGATAAATGGTTGAACTGATTCCTGTCTCCTGTCTCATCATTATTGAATTGTTATACAGACGTGGTTATGAAACCCACGAGACATAACAAAAGATTGGCGATGAGTAAGTCTGAATCTACAGGAACTATTCTGTCTGGAAGAAGTGGGTTTTTACAACTGTTTAAAACTGTTATTTTCTGGGGTCCAGTCTAGGCTAATGTTAGCACAGTGTATTGCTAGCAGAGGCAAGTGCATAGTCGAGCTAGCTAAGAAAGAGCGTTAACCAGTGGTGTAAAGTACTTAAGTAAAAATACTTTAAAGTACTACTTAAGTCGTTTTTTGGGGTATCTTTTTTTGACAACTTAAAGTATCTGTACTTTACTATTTATATTTTTGACAACTTTTACTTTCACTAAAGAAAATAATGTACTTTTTACTCCATACATTTTCCCTGACACCCAAAAGTACTCGTTACATTTTGAATGCTTAGCAGGACAGAAAATGGTCCAATTCACACACTTATCAAGAGAACATCCCTACTGCCTCTGATCTGGGGGACTCACTAAACACAAATGCTTTGTTTGTAAATTGTCTGAGTGTTGGAGTGTGCCTCTGGCTGAACGTACATTTTAAAAACAAGAAAATTGTCTGGTTTTGCTTTATGTAAGGAATTTGAAATGATTTATACTTGTACTTTTACTTTTGATACTTAAGTATATTTTAGCAATTACATTTACTTTTGATACTTAAGTATATTTAAAACCAAATACTTTTAGACTTTTACTCAAGTTGTATTTTACTGGGTGACTTTCACTTTTAGTTGAGTCATTTTCTGTTAAGGTATCTTTACTTTTACTCAAGTATGACAATTGGGTACTTTTTCCACCACTGGAGTTAACATCGTCATGGACGGCAGAAAAGGACTGGAGACAGACATCGGAGTGGGAAAACAACGTGATTAAAAAGGAGGAATATACAGTGATTAAAGGACAGGACATTTATTCAACTGTGAAGACAAACCTTTTCATTAAAACTGCTAAATGAGCGAATTTAGGAGGCAACGTCAGTGAGTGAAGTGAATGATGATCACGTGACTGAGGAAAATATTGCTTTGGTTGAGGACAATATTGAAGTGAGTGACAATCAGGAGCTTATTGAGATACGAAAAATTATTGGAATTGTTGGAAACATTGGACAGTTTGATGAAAGTATTGAACAGTGGAGCTCATATACAGAACGGTTTGAATATTTAGTTCTTGTAAATGACATGGATGAGGACAACATTGTGCCTACATGTTTTAGTGTATTGGGGCCAAAGACATTTAATTTACTAGGCAGCCTGCTACAGCCAGACAGAACAGGTAATAAGACGTATGGGGATATTGTGGAGATATTTAAAGGACATTTTTCACCAGAACCACTAGTTAATGCTGAAAGGTTCAGGTTCCACAGGAGACATCAGGAAGAGGGAGAATCAGTAACAATGTTTGCTGCTGCATTAAAGAAACTACCAGAACACTGAGTTTAATGCTGTTCTAAATGACATCATTAGAGACAGACTAGTATGTGGGCTACGGAGTGAAGCTACACAAAAGAGACTGTTGACTGAAAGTCATCTGACCTCGGCAAAGGACATTGAAATCAGTGTGTCCATGGAACTAGCTGCTAAAGAGGCTCACCAGTTGAGTTCATCAGGAACTTAGTGGGTTCATCTAACAATCCTAATCACCAGCTGATACATTGTAATCTCATACACAGGGTAAACCTTCCACCTAGAAAACATCATTTAATAGAAATCACAACCGCTCCTCTGTGTGATCTATGTAATCAAGGTGCCTTGGGCTCCTTTAATCATATGTACTGGGAGTGACCAGGGGACATGTTTTGGAAAGAGGTATCCTCATACCTTGTTCCCCCAGACTGTTATTACTGAATGATAATTCACCACTGCCATTACAGCAAAGACGTATAATGTTGTCAGGTTGGACAGCAGCTAAAAAGATGTTGGAACTAAGATGGCAACCACCACACCTCATTGGATCAGCACTTTTATAGATATCATTTATTTAGAACTATGCACTGCTAGGATCCATGGGGCTAGCCAAACAACAATTGCAGCTGAAACATAAAATAACTCCTGTAGTGGGTTTTACCCAACAGATTAACCGTTAATTATCATTTTTGTGATTTAGTATTTAATTTAATGGAGATCAGGTTGGGTGTGTTGGGGTGGTCCCAGGAGGGGTTGGAGGGTGGGTTGGGGTGGTCCCAGGAGGGGTTGGAGGGTGGGTTGGGGTGGTCCCAGGAGGGGTTGGAGGGTGGGTTGGGGTGGTCCCAGGAGGGGTTGGAGGGTGGGTTGATGCAGCTGAGGTGGGTGATTGTATATGTGGTTTATTATAATTGTATTTATCTGCAGTAACTAGTTTCCATAATATAGTGATATATATTTTAACAGTATTGTGTCTCTAGCTGTATAACCATTCCTGATGCTATTTGTTCTGATATATATTTTAACAATATTGTGTCTCTAGCTGTATAACCATTCCTGCTGCTATTTGTTCTGATATATATTTTAACAGTATTGTGTCTCTAGCTGTATAACCATTCCTGCTGCTATTTGTTCTTGTCTGTGTTCCTTTGAAAATAAATAAAAAGTTAATCATAAAAAAAGGAAAAGTGCACGGAGTTTCAACTGAAAATCAGAGACCAGGAAATCAAGTCACATGCTTCCACTGTGGCAAGGTGGGACATCAAGTATCAACATGTTGGTGGAAGGACATGGATTGTCCAGCCTGTGGTAAAAAGGGCAACATCTGACAAGTGTCCAGAAACAAAAAGAGAACAGAGGAATCACAAAAACGGGAAACAAGAAACAGACATTCCAACGAAAGACACATAGACATGTTCACACTGTTGAGTAAGAGAACACTGAGGTGAGTGACTCATCAGACCAGGAAGTCACACTGAAAATCCTGACTTTTTCCTGGCGGGCCGCACGGCTACTATGTCTCCCCCTTGCTAGAGGGACAGCCAGTGGGTATGGAGATTGACACAGGGGCAGCTGTATCTCTTGTGTCAGAAAAAAGACACTGAAACACCTTCCACTTCAACCAGCGCACCTCGTGTTAAAGACTTACATAGGTGAATCTGTTGCTGTGAGAGGCATCACTGATGTCACAGTTCAGGTAAACAGACAATCTGAAAAGTTGCCACTCTATGTTGTGAAAGGAGACTATGCATCACTACTGGGATGTTCATAGTTGGAGAAAATCACACTGGACTGGCCATCAGTGCATACAATGACACATGGAGACACAGACCTACCTGCCATCTTAAAGAAACATGGAGAAGTCTTTAATGGACAGCTGGGTAGTATGAACGACATTACAGGGAAGCTTAGCATTAAGCCAGACAGCAAACCAACGTTTCTGAAAGCAGGACCTGTACATTATGCTATCAGACCATAAGTTAAGGCTGACTTGGAGGCTTTAGTCAAGAACAAAGTACTGGAGCCAGTCAGCATGAGTGAATGCATGAGCAACACCCATCTACCAGTCATTAACACTAGAACCGTCTGGCCTTTCAGCTAGTAGGGATGGGTAATCCAATCCTCGGGGTGTCACACTTTCCCCCCATCCCTAGCAAACACAGCTGATTAAAGTAATCACATTCTAAATTGAAGATTATGATTAGTTAATTATTGGAGTCAGGTGTGTTAGCTGGGGCTAGAGCAAAAGTGTGACACCAATCAGGCCCAGAGGACTGGAGTTTCCCATCCCTGCACTAGAGCAAGGTGTGACACCAATCAGGCCCCGAGGACTGGAGTTGGCCATCCCTGCACTATAGCAAGGTGTGACACCAATCAGGCCCCGTGGACTGGAGTTGGCCATCCCTGCACTATAGCAAGGTGTGACACCAATCAGGCCCCCGAGGACTGGAGTTGCCCATCCCTGCACTATAGCAAGGTGTGACACCAATCAGGCCCAGAGGACTGGAGTTGCCCATCCCTGCACTAGAGCAAGGTGTGACACCAATCAGGCCCCGAGGACTGGAGTTGGCCATCCCTGCACTATAGCAAGGTGTGACACCAATCAGGCCCGGAGGACTGGAGTTGCCCATCCCTGTGACACCAATCAGGCCCCGAGGACTGGAGTTGCCCATCCCTGCACTAGAGCAAGGTGTGACACCAATCAGGCCCCGAGGACTGGAGTTGCCCATCCCTGCACTAGAGCAAGGTGTGACACCATTCAGGCCCAGAGGACTGGAGTTGCCCATCCCTGCACTAGAGCAAGGTGTGACACCAATCAGGCCCCGAGGACTGGAGTTGGCCATCCCTGCACTAGAGCAAGGTGTGCAAACATGGTTGATAAATAAATCCTTGATACATAGTGCATAAACTATTGTAAAGGATTAATTAAATTAAAAAGAAATATTAGTGGAAATATATATTTTTTGTAACTTTAAAAAAAGTTAATTCTACAAAGTAAAATAAAAAAAGGCCTATAGCTGTCACCATCGTCGAAGGAGGAGGACCAAGGCGCAGCGTTGAAGGCAAACATACTTATTTTATTAAGTGTACACACAAAAACAAAACAACAAACGATACGTGAAGTCCAACGGTACTAACACAAACCACACTGGAACAAGATCCCACAAACACTGTGGGAAAACTGGCTGCTTAAGTATGGTTCTCAATCAGAGACAACAAACAACAGCTGATACACGTTGCCTCTGATTGAGAACCACACTGGCCAACATAGAAACACATGAACTAGATCTACAACACAGAACACAAACACATAGAATCTACACACCCTGGATCAACATAACAGAGTCCCCAGAGCCAGGGCGTGACAAAAGCCTATTTTTGTTTCCGTTACAATAAAAACATGACAGTGTAATTATCCCTTTGATCAACTTTATTTGTAGATTTAATTAGTAATAGAGTTTTAGTACTTAATAAAGTCCATTTACAGTTTATTTTGACAAAGTAGAATGAAAAATATAATAATAATAATAATATAACCAGCCAGGTGTTCAGGTGAAATTATTTGCTGTATTTATAAACAAAAGCACCAGTACATTAACAATTGTAAAGGATTGATGCCATGAATACGTTTTTGTGTTAATATATTCATGACAAGATATACAAACAATAATGTGTTGATTGTATCAGACACTGTACCGAGCCTTTACACATGAACCAATCACGTCTTCTCTTTATGCTTCAGGTCCACAGTCAGCACACAGCTTCGGGGCTTTGTGTGAGCAAGCCCCACAAACAAATCGGTTGCCCTGCACACAGTTTTTATGGGACTTTTTCCGTCCGCTCTTACTTACTTGACATTGTGTCTCCTTTTTCCCCAGTGGGAGCTGTGGTGCTTGGGGAAGAGGGAGAGCAGGACCTGCTGTCTTGACATTGTGTATTTTTCCCCAGTGGGAGCTGTGGTTCTTGGGGAAGAGGGAGAACAGGACCTGCTGTCTTGAAATTGTGTCTTTCCCCAGTGGGAGCTGTGGTGCTTGGGGAAGAGGGAGAGCAGGACCTGCTGATTTGACATTGTGTCTTTTTTTTTTGGCTCCACGTGTCTCAAAACCACAGTCTCAGACAGTCGCTCACTCGGCTGATCTGGTTTAATCTTTCCCCAGATATGGAAAGACACTGAGCAAGTTGGTTTCGACATCCGCTGCTAACCAAAACAGAAGTCACATGCACCATTATCGGTTTCTATCTGGTTTCTATTGGCCATTCACCCATTGACGACAGAATATTATGTTACTATTTTTTGCTTAGTTGCCAGAGCAAAGCTGACGCTCGAGTGGTCATGTGCTAAATGCATTGACAGCACATATATTGTTGAGAAAAGTGACATTTTGAAATAGAGCTGCACCTCTTGAATGTTGAGAGTTATTTGATAAAGGTAAGTGTCATAGAAACTGCAGAATATGCTCTTTCAGATACAGCACCATATATAAATCACAATGTTTTACCTGCATGTGACTCTGAAGGAGGATTTGATAAAGAGATGCTCCTTTCCCTGCATCTGTCAATTACAAGATGCGTCCATCTCTTCATGTACAATTTGACAACTGATAATATTGTCACTCATCAGATTATTGTCAATGTAATCTGGTCTATTGGCTAACTCTTATCATGTGTGAAATGAGTTGAGGTATAGTTCAGGTGTAGTTTTGATGGGCCGGCTGTGAGGCTGACTGGCATCAGTTTGTTTCCCGCTCATCAACTTGGACAGATTCAAGGATATTATTCTAAAGGCCTTCTGCAACTCATAGCATGTTTTCGTTTCCCACAATACATTTAATTAGTAATAGAATTATAGTAAATAAAACAGTCCCATAAGAGCTTATTTTTTACAAAGTAAAACATAAAAGATATATATATATATATATATATATATATATATATATATATATATATATATTTTACATTCTATTTATTGGCATTTTTTACAATTGAACAATCATCAAAATATGTCAGAGATAACAGCCCCGTTGTTCCTTCCACCTACACAAACCAGCTCCATGGGATCCCATGGTACCACACCTTTCCCTCCCCAACACAGCTCCATGGGATCCCATGGTACCACACCTTTCCCTCCCCAACACAGCTCCATGGGATCCCATGGTACCACACCTTTCCCTCCCCAACACAGCTCCATGGGATCCCATGGTACCACACCTTTCCCTCCCCAACACAGCTCCATGGGATCCCATGGTACCACACCTTTCCCTCCCCAACACATGAACACTGTCCTCCCTCCCCTCTACTGGTATTAGCTTCAATGATTAACAACAACAAAGGAAACAGAATGACTTCACATTCAATGCTAGAAAATAAATGATTCACCGCAGAAACTAATAATAATAATGACAATGATAATAATAATAACAATAATAATACTAATAATAATAATAATGTTAATAATAATAATAATAATAATAATAATAATAATAATAATACATTCATGAAGAAAATACTAAATAAGGTGACGACTCTAGAAACTGCTGAAAGTCCCCCCAGATATCAGTCAACTCAAAGGGTTTATTACCTAAATTGTAGGTTATTTTTTCAGATGGAATATAGGAAGTTAGTTATTTTAGCCACATCTGCTTGCTTCGCAGAGTGTCGCTCCAAAATTAACTGGTAGAACAGAGTCATCTCCAGTATTAACTGGTAGATTAGAGTCACCTCCAATATTAACTGGTAGAACAGAGTCATCTCCAGTATTAACTGGTAGAACAGAGTCAACTCCAGAATTAACTGGTAGAACAGAGTCATCTCCATTATTAACTGGTAGAACAGAGTCATCTCCAATATTAACTGGTAGAACAGAGTCATCTCCAATATTAACTGGTAGACCAGAGTCATCTCCAATATTAACTGGTAGAACAGAGTCATCTCCAGTATTAACTGGTAGAACAGAGTCATCTCCAATATTAACTGGTAGAACAGAGTCATCTCCAATATTAACTGGTAGAACAGAGTCATCTCCAGTATTAACTGGTAGAACAGAGTCATCTCCAATATTAACTGGTAGAACAGAGTCATCTCCAATATTGACTGGTAGAACAGAATCATCTCCAATATTAACTGGTAGAACAGAGTCATCTCCAGTATTAACTGGTAGAACAGAGTCATCTCCAATATTAACTGGTAGAACAGAGTCATCTCCAATATTAACTGGTAGAACAGAGTCATCTCCAATATTAACTGGTAGACCAGAGTCATCTCCAATATTAACTGGTAGAACAGAGTCATCTCCATTATTAACTGGTAGAACAGAGTCATCTCCAGTATTAACATTACATTTACATTACATTTTAGTCATTTAGCAGACGCTCTTATCCAGAGCGACTTACAGGAGCAATTAGGGTTAAGTGCCTTGCTCAAGGGCACATTTACGTCATTTAGCAGACGCTCTTATCCAGAGCGACTCACAAATTGGTGCGTTCACCCTATAGCCAGTGGGATAACCACTTTACAAAAAAACTGGTAGAACAGAGTCATCTCCAATATTAACTGGTAGAACAGAGTCATCTCCAGTATTAACTGGTAGAACAGAGTCAACTCCAGAATTAACTGGTAGAACAGAGTCATCTCCAATATTAACTGGTAGAACAGAGTCATCTCCATTATTAACTGGTAGAACAGAGTCATCTCCAGTATTAACATTACATTTACATTTTACATTTTAGTCATTTAGCAGACGCTCTTATCCAGAGCGACTTACAGGAGCAATTAGGGTTAAGTGCCTTGCTCAAGGGCACATTTACGTCATTTAGCAGACGCTCTTATCCAGAGCGACTCACAAATTGGTGCGTTGACCCTATAGCCAGTGGGATAACCACTTTACAAAAAAACTGGTAGAACAGAGTCATCTCCAATATTAACTGGTAGAACAGAGTTATCTCCAATATTAACTGGTAGAACAGAGTCATCTCCAATATTAACAGATAGAACAGAGTCATCTCCAATATTAACTGGTAGAACAGAGTCATCTCCAATATTAACTGGTAGAACAGAGTCATCTCCAGTATTAACTGGTAGAACAGAGTCATCTCCAATATTAACTGGTAGAACAGAGTTATCTCCAATATTAACTGGTAGAACAGAGTCATCTCCAATATTAACAGATAGAACAGAGTCATCTCCAATATTAACTGGTAGAACAGAGTCATCTCCAATATTAACTGGTAGAACAGAGTCATCTCCAATATTAACTGGTAGAACAGAGTCATCTCCAATATTAACTGGTAGACCAGAGTCATCTCCAATATTAACTGGTAGAACAGAGTCATCTCCAATATTAACTGATAGAACAGAGTCATCTCCAATATTAACTGGTAGAACAGAGTCATCTCCAATATTAACTGGTAGAACAGAGTCATCTACAATATTAACTGGTAGAACAGAGTCATCTCCAGTATTAACTGGTAGAACAGAGTCCTCTCCAATATTAACTGGTAGAACAGAGTCATCTCCAATATTAACTGGTAGAACAGAGTCATCTCCAATATTAACTGGTAGAACAGAGTCATCTCCAATATTAACTGGTAGAACAGAGTCATCTCCAGTATTAACTGGTAGAACAGAGTCATCTCCAATATTAACTGGTAGAACAGAGTCATCTCCAATATTAACTGGTAGAACAGAGTCGTCTCCAATATTAACTGGTAGAACAGAGTCGTCTCCAATATTAACTGGTAGAAGAGAGTCATCTCCAATATTAACTGGTAGAACAGAGTCATCTCCAATATTAACTGGTAGAACAGAGTCATCTCCAGTATTAACTGGTAGAACAGAGTCATCTCCAATATTAACTGGTAGAACAGAGTCATCTCCAATATTAACTGGTAGAACAGAGTCATCTCCAATATTAACTGGTAGAACAGAGTCATCTCCAGTATTAAATGGTAGAACAGAGTCATCTCCAATATTAACTGGTAGAACAGAGTCATCTCCAATATTAACTGGTAGAACAGAGTCATCTCCAATATTAACTGGTAGAACAGAGTCATCTCCAGTATTGACTGGTAGAACATAGTCATCTCCAATATTAACTGGTAGAACAGAGTCATCTCCAATATTAACTGGTAGAACAGAGTCATCTCCAATATTAACTGGTAGACCAGAGTCATCTCCAATATTAACTGGTAGAACAGAGTCATCTCCAATATTAACTGGTAGAACAGAGTCATCTCCAATATTAACTGGTAGAACAGAGTCATCTACAATATTAACTGGTAGAACAGAGTCATCTCCAGTATTAACTGGTAGAACAGAGTCCTCTCCAATATTAACTGGTAGAACAGAGTCATCTCCAATATTAACTGGTAGAACAGAGTCATCTCCAATATTAACTGGTAGAACAGAGTCATCTACAATATTAACTGGTAGAACAGAGTCATCTCCAGTATTAACTGGTAGAACAGAGTCCTCTCCAATATTAACTGGTAGAACAGAGTCATCTCCAATATTAAATGGTAGAACAGAGTCATCTATAATATTAACTGGTAGAATAGAGTCGTCTCCAATATTAACTGATAGAACAGAGTCGTCTCCAATATTAACTGGTAGAACAGAGTCGTCTCCAATATTAACTGGTAGAATAGAGTCGTCTCCAATATTAACTGATAGAACAGAGTCATCTCCAATATTAACTGGTAGAACAGAGTCGTCTCCAATATTAACTGGTAGAAGAGAGTCATCTCCAATATTAACTGGTAGAACAGAGTCATCTCCAATATTAACTGGTAGAACAGAGTCGTCTCCAATATTAACTGGTAGACCAGAGTCATCTCCAATATTAACTGGTAGAACAGAGTCGTCTCCAATATTAACTGGTAGACCAGAGTCATCTCCAATATTAACTGGTAGAACAGAGTCATCTCCAATATTAACTGATAGAACAGAGTCATCTCCAATATTAACTGGTAGAACAGAGTCATCTCCAATATTAACTGGTAGAACAGAGTCATCTACAATATTAACTGGTAGAACAGAGTCATCTCCAGTATTAACTGGTAGAACAGAGTCCTCTCCAATATTAACTGGTAGAACAGAGTCATCTCCAATATTAACTGGTAGAACAGAGTCATCTCTAATATTAACTGGTAGAATAGAGTCGTCTCCAATATTAACTGATTGAACAGAGTCATCTCCAATATTAACTGGTAGAACAGAGTCATCTCCAATATTAACTGGTAGAACAGAGTCATCTCCAATATTAACTGGTAGAACAGAGTCATCTCCAATATTAACTGGTAGAACAGAGTTATCTCCAATATTAACTGGTAGAACAGAGTCATCTCCAATATTAACTGGTAGAACAGAGTCATCTCCAATATTAACTGGTAGAACAGAGTCATCTCCAATATTAACTGGTAGAACAGAGTCATCTCCAATATTAACTGGTAGAACAGAGTCGCCTCCAATATTAACTGGTAGAACAGAGTCGTCTCCAATATTAACTGGTAGAACAGAGTCGTCTCCAATATTAACTGGTAGAAGAGAGTCATCTCCAATATTAACTGGTAGAACAGAGTCATCTCCAATATTAACTGGTAGAACAGAGTCATCTCCAGTATTAACTGGTAGAACAGAGTCATCTCCAATATTAACTGGTAGAACAGAGTCATCTCCAATATTAACTGGTAGAACAGAGTCATCTCCAATATTAACTGGTAGAACAGAGTCATCTCCAGTATTAACTGGTAGAACAGAGTAATCTCCAATATTAACTGGTAGAACAGAGTCATCTCCAATATTAACTGGTAGAACAGAGTCATCTCCAATATTAACTGGTAGAACAGAGTCATCTCCAGTATTAACTGGTAGAACAGAGTCATCTCCAATATTAACTGGTAGAACAGAGTCATCTCCAATATTAACTGGTAGAACAGAGTCATCTCCAGTATTAACTGGTAGAACAGAGTCATCTCCAATATTAACTGGTAGAACAGAGTCATCTCCAATATTGACTGGTAGAACAGAATCATCTCCAATATTAACTGGTAGAACAGAGTCATCTCCAGTATTAACTGGTAGAACAGAGTCATCTCCAATATTAACTGGTAGAACAGAGTCATCTCCAATATTAACTGGTAGAACAGAGTCATCTCCAATATTAACTGGTAGACCAGAGTCATCTCCAATATTAACTGGTAGAACAGAGTCATCTCCAATATTAACTGATAGAACAGAGTCATCTCCAATATTAACTGGTAGAACAGAGTCATCTCCAATATTAACTGGTAGAACAGAGTCATCTACAATATTAACTGGTAGAACAGAGTCATCTCCAGTATTAACTGGTAGAACAGAGTCCTCTCCAATATTAACTGGTAGAACAGAGTCATCTCCAATATTAACTGGTAGAACAGAGTCATCTCCAATATTAACTGGTAGAACAGAGTCATCTCCAATATTAACTGGTAGAACAGAGTCGTCTCCAATATTAACTGGTAGAACAGAGTCGTCTCCAATATTAACTGGTAGAAGAGAGTCATCTCCAATATTAACTGGTAGAACAGAGTCATCTCCAATATTAACTGGTAGAACAGAGTCATCTCCAGTATTAACTGGTAGAACAGAGTCATCTCCAATATTAACTGGTAGAACAGAGTCATCTCCAATATTAACTGGTAGAACAGAGTCATCTCCAATATTAACTGGTAGAACAGAGTCATCTCCAGTATTAACTGGTAGAACAGAGTCATCTCCAATATTAACTGGTAGAACAGAGTCATCTCCAATATTAACTGGTAGAACAGAGTCATCTCCAATATTAACTGGTAGAACAGAGTCATCTCCAGTATTAACTGGTAGAACAGAGTCATCTCCAATATTAACTGGTAGAACAGAGTCATCTCCAATATTAACTGGTAGAACAGAGTCATCTCCAGTATTAACTGGTAGAACAGAGTCATCTCCAATATTAACTGGTAGAACAGAGTCATCTCCAATATTAACTGGTAGAACAGAGTCATCTCCAATATTAACTGGTAGAACAGAGTCATCTCCAGTATTAACTGGTAGAACAGAGTCATCTCCAATATTAACTGGTAGAACAGAGTCATCTCCAATATTAACTGGTAGAACAGAGTCATCTCCAATATTAACTGGTAGACCAGAGTCATCTCCAATATTAACTGGTAGAACAGAGTCATCTCCAATATTAACTGATAGAACAGAGTCATCTCCAATATTAACTGGTAGAACAGAGTCATCTCCAATATTAACTGGTAGAACAGAGTCATCTACAATATTAACTGGTAGAACAGAGTCATCTCCAATATTAACTGGTAGAACAGAGTCATCTCCAATATTAACTGGTAGAACAGAGTCATCTCCAATATTAACTGGTAGAACAGAGTCATCTCCAATATTAACTGGTAGAACAGAGTCATCTCCAGTATTAAATGGTAGAACAGAGTCATCTCCAATATTAACTGGTAGAACAGAGTCATCTCCAATATTAACTGGTAGAACAGAGTCATCTCCAATATTAACTGGTAGAACAGAGTCATCTCCAGTATTAACTGGTAGAACAGAGTCATCTCCAATATTAACTGGTAGAACAGAGTCATCTCCAATATTAACTGGTAGAACAGAGTCATCTCCAATATTAACTGGTAGACCAGAGTCATCTCCAATATTAACTGGTAGAACAGAGTCATCTCCAATATTAACTGGTAGAACAGAGTCATCTCCAATATTAACTGGTAGAACAGAGTCCTCTCCAATATTAACTGGTAGAACAGAGTCATCTCCAATATTAACTGGTAGAACAGAGTCATCTCTAATATTAACTGGTAGAATAGAGTCGTCTCCAATATTAACTGATAGAACAGAGTCGTCTCCAATATTAACTGGTAGAACAGAGTCGTCTCCAATATTAACTGGTAGAAGAGAGTCATCTCCAATATTAACTGGTAGAACAGAGTCATCTCCAATATTAACTGGTAGACCAGAGTCATCTCCAATATTAACTGGTAGAACAGAGTCATCTCCAATATTAACTGATAGAACAGAGTCATCTCCAATATTAACTGGTAGAACAGAGTCATCTCCAATATTAACTGGTAGAACAGAGTCATCTACAATATTAACTGGTAGAACAGAGTCATCTCCAGTATTAACTGGTAGAACAGAGTCCTCTCCAATATTAACTGGTAGAACAGAGTCATCTCCAATATTAACTGGTAGAATAGAGTCGTCTCCAATATTAACTGATAGAACAGAGTCCTCTCCAATATTAACTGGTAGAACAGAGTCATCTCTAATATTAACTGGTAGAATAGAGTCGTCTCCAATATTAACTGATAGAACAGAGTCGTCTCCAATATTAACTGGTAGAACAGAGTTATCTCCAATATTAACTGGTAGAACAGAGTCATCTCCAATATTAACTGGTAGAACAGAGTCATCTCCAATATTAACTGGTAGAACAGAGTCATCTCCAATATTAACTGGTAGAACAGAGTCATCTCCAATATTAACTGGTAGAACAGAGTCGCCTCCAATATTAACTGGTAGAACAGAGTCGTCTCCAATATTAACTGGTAGAACAGAGTCGTCTCCAATATTAACTGGTAGAAGAGAGTCATCTCCAATATTAACTGGTAGAACAGAGTCATCTCCAATATTAACTGGTAGAACAGAGTCATCTCCAGTATTAACTGGTAGAACAGAGTCATCTCCAATATTAACTGGTAGAACAGAGTCATCTCCAATATTAACTGGTAGAACAGAGTCATCTCCAATATTAACTGGTAGAACAGAGTCATCTCCAGTATTAACTGGTAGAACAGAGTAATCTCCAATATTAACTGGTAGAACAGAGTCATCTCCAATATTAACTGGTAGAACAGAGTCATCTCCAATATTAACTGGTAGAACAGAGTCATCTCCAGTATTAACTGGTAGAACAGAGTCATCTCCAATATTAACTGGTAGAACAGAGTCATCTCCAATATTAACTGGTAGAACAGAGTCATCTCCAGTATTAACTGGTAGAACAGAGTCATCTCCAATATTAACTGGTAGAACAGAGTCATCTCCAATATTGACTGGTAGAACAGAATCATCTCCAATATTAACTGGTAGAACAGAGTCATCTCCAGTATTAACTGGTAGAACAGAGTCATCTCCAATATTAACTGGTAGAACAGAGTCATCTCCAATATTAACTGGTAGAACAGAGTCATCTCCAATATTAACTGGTAGACCAGAGTCATCTCCAATATTAACTGGTAGAACAGAGTCATCTCCAATATTAACTGATAGAACAGAGTCATCTCCAATATTAACTGGTAGAACAGAGTCATCTCCAATATTAACTGGTAGAACAGAGTCATCTACAATATTAACTGGTAGAACAGAGTCATCTCCAGTATTAACTGGTAGAACAGAGTCCTCTCCAATATTAACTGGTAGAACAGAGTCATCTCCAATATTAACTGGTAGAACAGAGTCATCTCCAATATTAACTGGTAGAACAGAGTCATCTCCAATATTAACTGGTAGAACAGAGTCGCCTCCAATATTAACTGGTAGAACAGAGTCGTCTCCAATATTAACTGGTAGAACAGAGTCGTCTCCAATATTAACTGGTAGAAGAGAGTCATCTCCAATATTAACTGGTAGAACAGAGTCATCTCCAATATTAACTGGTAGAACAGAGTCATCTCCAGTATTAACTGGTAGAACAGAGTCATCTCCAATATTAACTGGTAGAACAGAGTCATCTCCAATATTAACTGGTAGAACAGAGTCATCTCCAATATTAACTGGTAGAACAGAGTCATCTCCAGTATTAACTGGTAGAACAGAGTCATCTCCAATATTAACTGGTAGAACAGAGTCATCTCCAATATTAACTGGTAGAACAGAGTCATCTCCAATATTATCTGGTAGAACAGAGTCATCTCCAGTATTAACTGGTAGAACAGAGTCATCTCCAATATTAACTGGTAGAACAGAGTCATCTCCAATATTACCTGGTAGAACAGAGTCATCTCCAGTATTAACTGGTAGAACAGAGTCATCTCCAATATTAACTGGTAGAACAGAGTCATCTCCAATATTAACTGGTAGAACAGAGTCATCTCCAATAATAACTGGTAGAACAGAGTCATCTCCAGTATTAACTGGTAGAACAGAGTCATCTCCAATATTAACTGGTAGAACAGAGTCATCTCCAATATTAACTGGTAGAACAGAGTCATCTCCAATATTAACTGGTAGACCAGAGTCATCTCCAATATTAATTGGTAGAACAGAGTCATCTCCAATATTAACTGATAGAACAGAGTCATCTCCAATATTAACTGGTAGAACAGAGTCATCTCCAATATTAACTGGTAGAACAGAGTCATCTACAATATTAACTGGTAGAACAGAGTCATCTCCAATATTAACTGGTAGAACAGAGTCATCTCCAATATTAACTGGTAGAACAGAGTCATCTCCAATATTAACTGGTAGAACAGAGTCATCTCCAATATTAACTGGTAGAACAGAGTCATCTCCAGTATTAAATGGTAGAACAGAGTCATCTCCAATATTAACTGGTAGAACAGAGTCATCTCCAATATTAACTGGTAGAACAGAGTCATCTCCAATATTAACTGGTAGAACAGAGTCATCTCCAGTATTAACTGGTAGAACAGAGTCATCTCCAATATTAACTGGTAGAACAGAGTCATCTCCAATATTAACTGGTAGAACAGAGTCATCTCCAATATTAACTGGTAGACCAGAGTCATCTCCAATATTAACTGGTAGAACAGAGTCATCTCCAATATTAACTGATAGAACAGAGTCATCTCCAATATTAACTGGTAGAACAGAGTCCTCTCCAATATTAACTGGTAGAACAGAGTCATCTCCAATATTAACTGGTAGAACAGAGTCATCTCCAATATTAACTGGTAGAACAGAGTCATCTCCAATATTAACTGGTAGAACAGAGTCGCCTCCAATATTAACTGGTAGAACAGAGTCGTCTCCAATATTAACTGGTAGAACAGAGTCGTCTCCAATATTAACTGGTAGAAGAGAGTCATCTCCAATATTAACTGGTAGAACAGAGTCATCTCCAATATTAACTGGTAGAACAGAGTCATCTCCAGTATTAACTGGTAGAACAGAGTCATCTCCAATATTAACTGGTAGAACAGAGTCATCTCCAATATTAACTGGTAGAACAGAGTCATCTCCAATATTAACTGGTAGAACAGAGTCATCTCCAGTATTAACTGGTAGAACAGAGTCATCTCCAATATTAACTGGTAGAACAGAGTCATCTCCAATATTAACTGGTAGAACAGAGTCATCTCCAATATTAACTGGTAGAACAGAGTCATCTCCAGTATTAACTGGTAGAACAGAGTCATCTCCAATATTAACTGGTAGAACAGAGTCATCTCCAATATTAACTGGTAGAACAGAGTCATCTCCAGTATTAACTGGTAGAACAGAGTCATCTCCAATATTAACTGGTAGAACAGAGTCATCTCCAATATTAACTGGTAGAACAGAGTCATCTCCAATATTAACTGGTAGAACAGAGTCATCTCCAGTATTAACTGGTAGAACAGAGTCATCTCCAATATTAACTGGTAGAACAGAGTCATCTCCAATATTAACTGGTAGAACAGAGTCATCTCCAATATTAACTGGTAGACCAGAGTCATCTCCAATATTAACTGGTAGAACAGAGTCATCTCCAATATTAACTGATAGAACAGAGTCATCTCCAATATTAACTGGTAGAACAGAGTCATCTCCAATATTAACTGGTAGAACAGAGTCATCTACAATATTAACTGGTAGAACAGAGTCATCTCCAGTATTAACTGGTAGAACAGAGTCCTCTCCAATATTAACTGGTAGAACAGAGTCATCTCCAATATTAACTGGTAGAACAGAGTCATCTCCAATATTAACTGGTAGAACAGAGTCATCTCCAATATTAACTGGTAGAACAGAGTCATCTCCAGTATTAACTGGTAGAACAGAGTCATCTCCAATATTAACTGGTAGAACAGAGTCATCTCCAATATTAACTGGTAGAACAGAGTCGTCTCCAATATTAACTGGTAGAACAGAGTCGTCTCCAATATTAACTGGTAGAAGAGAGTCATCTACAATATTAACTGGTAGAACAGAGTCATCTCCAATATTAACTGGTAGAACAGAGTCATCTCCAATATTAACTGGTAGAACAGAGTCGCCTCCAATATTAACTGGTAGAACAGAGTCGTCTCCAATATTAACTGGTAGAACAGAGTCGTCTCCAATATTAACTGGTAGAAGAGAGTCATCTCCAATATTAACTGGTAGAACAGAGTCATCTCCAATATTAACTGGTAGAACAGAGTCATCTCCAGTATTAACTGGTAGAACAGAGTCATCTCCAATATTAACTGGTAGAACAGAGTCATCTCCAATATTAACTGGTAGAACAGAGTCATCTCCAATATTAACTGGTAGAACAGAGTCATCTCCAGTATTAACTGGTAGAACAGAGTCATCTCCAATATTAACTGGTAGAACAGAGTCATCTCCAATATTAACTGGTAGAACAGAGTCATCTCCAATATTATCTGGTAGAACAGAGTCATCTCCAGTATTAACTGGTAGAACAGAGTCATCTCCAATATTAACTGGTAGAACAGAGTCATCTCCAATATTACCTGGTAGAACAGAGTCATCTCCAGTATTAACTGGTAGAACAGAGTCATCTCCAATATTAACTGGTAGAACAGAGTCATCTCCAATATTAACTGGTAGAACAGAGTCATCTCCAATATTAACTGGTAGAACAGAGTCATCTCCAGTATTAACTGGTAGAACAGAGTCATCTCCAATATTAACTGGTAGAACAGAGTCATCTCCAATATTAACTGGTAGAACAGAGTCATCTCCAGTATTAACTGGTAGAACAGAGTCATCTCCAATATTAACTGGTAGAACAGAGTCATCTCCAATATTGACTGGTAGAACAGAATCATCTCCAATATTAACTGGTAGAACAGAGTCATCTCCAGTATTAACTGGTAGAACAGAGTCATCTCCAATATTAACTGGTAGAACAGAGTCATCTCCAATATTAACTGGTAGAACAGAGTCATCTCCAATATTAACTGGTAGACCAGAGTCATCTCCAATATTAACTGGTAGAACAGAGTCATCTCCAATATTAACTGATAGAACAGAGTCATCTCCAATATTAACTGGTAGAACAGAGTCATCTCCAATATTAACTGGTAGAACAGAGTCATCTACAATATTAACTGGTAGAACAGAGTCATCTCCAGTATTAACTGGTAGAACAGAGTCCTCTCCAATATTAACTGGTAGAACAGAGTCATCTCCAATATTAACTGGTAGAACAGAGTCATCTCCAATATTAACTGGTAGAACAGAGTCATCTCCAATATTAACTGGTAGAACAGAGTCGCCTCCAATATTAACTGGTAGAACAGAGTCGTCTCCAATATTAACTGGTAGAACAGAGTCGTCTCCAATATTAACTGGTAGAAGAGAGTCATCTCCAATATTAACTGGTAGAACAGAGTCATCTCCAATATTAACTGGTAGAACAGAGTCATCTCCAGTATTAACTGGTAGAACAGAGTCATCTCCAATATTAACTGGTAGAACAGAGTCATCTCCAATATTAACTGGTAGAACAGAGTCATCTCCAATATTAACTGGTAGAACAGAGTCATCTCCAGTATTAACTGGTAGAACAGAGTCATCTCCAATATTAACTGGTAGAACAGAGTCATCTCCAATATTAACTGGTAGAACAGAGTCATCTCCAATATTATCTGGTAGAACAGAGTCATCTCCAGTATTAACTGGTAGAACAGAGTCATCTCCAATATTAACTGGTAGAACAGAGTCATCTCCAATATTACCTGGTAGAACAGAGTCATCTCCAGTATTAACTGGTAGAACAGAGTCATCTCCAATATTAACTGGTAGAACAGAGTCATCTCCAATATTAACTGGTAGAACAGAGTCATCTCCAATATTAACTGGTAGAACAGAGTCATCTCCAGTATTAACTGGTAGAACAGAGTCATCTCCAATATTAACTGGTAGAACAGAGTCATCTCCAATATTAACTGGTAGAACAGAGTCATCTCCAATATTAACTGGTAGACCAGAGTCATCTCCAATATTAATTGGTAGAACAGAGTCATCTCCAATATTAACTGATAGAACAGAGTCATCTCCAATATTAACTGGTAGAACAGAGTCATCTCCAATATTAACTGGTAGAACAGAGTCATCTACAATATTAACTGGTAGAACAGAGTCATCTCCAATATTAACTGGTAGAACAGAGTCATCTCCAATATTAACTGGTAGAACAGAGTCATCTCCAATATTAACTGGTAGAACAGAGTCATCTCCAATATTAACTGGTAGAACAGAGTCATCTCCAGTATTAAATGGTAGAACAGAGTCATCTCCAATATTAACTGGTAGAACAGAGTCATCTCCAATATTAACTGGTAGAACAGAGTCATCTCCAATATTAACTGGTAGAACAGAGTCATCTCCAGTATTAACTGGTAGAACAGAGTCATCTCCAATATTAACTGGTAGAACAGAGTCATCTCCAATATTAACTGGTAGAACAGAGTCATCTCCAATATTAACTGGTAGACCAGAGTCATCTCCAATATTAACTGGTAGAACAGAGTCATCTCCAATATTAACTGATAGAACAGAGTCATCTCCAATATTAACTGGTAGAACAGAGTCCTCTCCAATATTAACTGGTAGAACAGAGTCATCTCCAATATTAACTGGTAGAACAGAGTCATCTCCAATATTAACTGGTAGAACAGAGTCATCTCCAATATTAACTGGTAGAACAGAGTCGCCTCCAATATTAACTGGTAGAACAGAGTCGTCTCCAATATTAACTGGTAGAACAGAGTCGTCTCCAATATTAACTGGTAGAAGAGAGTCATCTCCAATATTAACTGGTAGAACAGAGTCATCTCCAATATTAACTGGTAGAACAGAGTCATCTCCAGTATTAACTGGTAGAACAGAGTCATCTCCAATATTAACTGGTAGAACAGAGTCATCTCCAATATTAACTGGTAGAACAGAGTCATCTCCAATATTAACTGGTAGAACAGAGTCATCTCCAGTATTAACTGGTAGAACAGAGTCATCTCCAATATTAACTGGTAGAACAGAGTCATCTCCAATATTAACTGGTAGAACAGAGTCATCTCCAATATTAACTGGTAGAACAGAGTCATCTCCAGTATTAACTGGTAGAACAGAGTCATCTCCAATATTAACTGGTAGAACAGAGTCATCTCCAATATTAACTGGTAGAACAGAGTCATCTCCAGTATTAACTGGTAGAACAGAGTCATCTCCAATATTAACTGGTAGAACAGAGTCATCTCCAATATTAACTGGTAGAACAGAGTCATCTCCAATATTAACTGGTAGAACAGAGTCATCTCCAGTATTAACTGGTAGAACAGAGTCATCTCCAATATTAACTGGTAGAACAGAGTCATCTCCAATATTAACTGGTAGAACAGAGTCATCTCCAATATTAACTGGTAGACCAGAGTCATCTCCAATATTAACTGGTAGAACAGAGTCATCTCCAATATTAACTGATAGAACAGAGTCATCTCCAATATTAACTGGTAGAACAGAGTCATCTCCAATATTAACTGGTAGAACAGAGTCATCTACAATATTAACTGGTAGAACAGAGTCATCTCCAGTATTAACTGGTAGAACAGAGTCCTCTCCAATATTAACTGGTAGAACAGAGTCATCTCCAATATTAACTGGTAGAACAGAGTCATCTCCAATATTAACTGGTAGAACAGAGTCATCTCCAATATTAACTGGTAGAACAGAGTCATCTCCAGTATTAACTGGTAGAACAGAGTCATCTCCAATATTAACTGGTAGAACAGAGTCATCTCCAATATTAACTGGTAGAACAGAGTCGTCTCCAATATTAACTGGTAGAACAGAGTCGTCTCCAATATTAACTGGTAGAAGAGAGTCATCTACAATATTAACTGGTAGAACAGAGTCATCTCCAATATTAACTGGTAGAACAGAGTCATCTCCAATATTAACTGGTAGAACAGAGTCGCCTCCAATATTAACTGGTAGAACAGAGTCGTCTCCAATATTAACTGGTAGAACAGAGTCGTCTCCAATATTAACTGGTAGAAGAGAGTCATCTCCAATATTAACTGGTAGAACAGAGTCATCTCCAATATTAACTGGTAGAACAGAGTCATCTCCAGTATTAACTGGTAGAACAGAGTCATCTCCAATATTAACTGGTAGAACAGAGTCATCTCCAATATTAACTGGTAGAACAGAGTCATCTCCAATATTAACTGGTAGAACAGAGTCATCTCCAGTATTAACTGGTAGAACAGAGTCATCTCCAATATTAACTGGTAGAACAGAGTCATCTCCAATATTAACTGGTAGAACAGAGTCATCTCCAATATTATCTGGTAGAACAGAGTCATCTCCAGTATTAACTGGTAGAACAGAGTCATCTCCAATATTAACTGGTAGAACAGAGTCATCTCCAATATTACCTGGTAGAACAGAGTCATCTCCAGTATTAACTGGTAGAACAGAGTCATCTCCAATATTAACTGGTAGAACAGAGTCATCTCCAATATTAACTGGTAGAACAGAGTCATCTCCAATATTAACTGGTAGAACAGAGTCATCTCCAGTATTAACTGGTAGAACAGAGTCATCTCCAATATTAACTGGTAGAACAGAGTCATCTCCAATATTAACTGGTAGAACAGAGTCATCTCCAATATTAACTGGTAGACCAGAGTCATCTCCAATATTAATTGGTAGAACAGAGTCATCTCCAATATTAACTGATAGAACAGAGTCATCTCCAATATTAACTGGTAGAACAGAGTCATCTCCAATATTAACTGGTAGAACAGAGTCATCTACAATATTAACTGGTAGAACAGAGTCATCTCCAATATTAACTGGTAGAACAGAGTCATCTCCAATATTAACTGGTAGAACAGAGTCATCTCCAATATTAACTGGTAGAACAGAGTCATCTCCAATATTAACTGGTAGAACAGAGTCATCTCCAGTATTAAATGGTAGAACAGAGTCATCTCCAATATTAACTGGTAGAACAGAGTCATCTCCAATATTAACTGGTAGAACAGAGTCATCTCCAATATTAACTGGTAGAACAGTGTCATCTCCATTATTAACTGGTAGAACAGAGTCATCTCCAATATTAACTGGTAGAACAGAGTCATCTCCAATATTAACTGGTAGAACAGAGTCATCTCCAATATTAACTGGTAGACCAGAGTCATCTCCAATATTAACTGGTAGAACAGAGTCATCTCCAATATTAACTGATAGAACAGAGTCATCTCCAATATTAACTGGTAGAACAGAGTCCTCTCCAATATTAACTGGTAGAACAGAGTCATCTCCAATATTAACTGGTAGAACAGAGTCATCTCCAATATTAACTGGTAGAACAGAGTCATCTCCAATATTAACTGGTAGAACAGAGTCGCCTCCAATATTAACTGGTAGAACAGAGTCGTCTCCAATATTAACTGGTAGAACAGAGTCGTCTCCAATATTAACTGGTAGAAGAGAGTCATCTCCAATATTAACTGGTAGAACAGAGTCATCTCCAATATTAACTGGTAGAACAGAGTCATCTCCAGTATTAACTGGTAGAACAGAGTCATCTCCAATATTAACTGGTAGAACAGAGTCATCTCCAATATTAACTGGTAGAACAGAGTCATCTCCAATATTAACTGGTAGAACAGAGTCATCTCCAGTATTAACTGGTAGAACAGAGTCATCTCCAATATTAACTGGTAGAACAGAGTCATCTCCAATATTAACTGGTAGAACAGAGTCATCTCCAATATTAACTGGTAGAACAGAGTCATCTCCAGTATTAACTGGTAGAACAGAGTCATCTCCAATATTAACTGGTAGAACAGAGTCATCTCCAATATTAACTGGTAGAACAGAGTCATCTCCAGTATTAACTGGTAGAACAGAGTCATCTCCAATATTAACTGGTAGAACAGAGTCATCTCCAATATTAACTGGTAGAACAGAGTCATCTCCAATATTAACTGGTAGAACAGAGTCATCTCCAGTATTAACTGGTAGAACAGAGTCATCTCCAATATTAACTGGTAGAACAGAGTCATCTCCAATATTAACTGGTAGAACAGAGTCATCTCCAATATTAACTGGTAGACCAGAGTCATCTCCAATATTAACTGGTAGAACAGAGTCATCTCCAATATTAACTGATAGAACAGAGTCATCTCCAATATTAACTGGTAGAACAGAGTCATCTCCAATATTAACTGGTAGAACAGAGTCATCTACAATATTAACTGGTAGAACAGAGTCATCTCCAGTATTAACTGGTAGAACAGAGTCCTCTCCAATATTAACTGGTAGAACAGAGTCATCTCCAATATTAACTGGTAGAACAGAGTCATCTCCAATATTAACTGGTAGAACAGAGTCATCTCCAATATTAACTGGTAGAACAGAGTCATCTCCAGTATTAACTGGTAGAACAGAGTCATCTCCAATATTAACTGGTAGAACAGAGTCATCTCCAATATTAACTGGTAGAACAGAGTCGTCTCCAATATTAACTGGTAGAACAGAGTCGTCTCCAATATTAACTGGTAGAAGAGAGTCATCTACAATATTAACTGGTAGAACAGAGTCATCTCCAATATTAACTGGTAGAACAGAGTCATCTCCAGTATTTACTGGTAGAACAGAGTCATCTCCAATATTAACTGGTAGAACAGAGTCATCTCCAATATTAACTGGTAGAACAGAGTCGTCTCCAATATTAACTGGTAGAACAGAGTCATCTCCAATATTAACTGGTAGAACAGAGTCATCTCCAATATTAACTGGTAGAACAGAGTCATCTCCAATATTAACTGGTAGAACAGAGTCATCTCCAATATTAACTGGTAGAACAGAGTCATCTCCAGTATTAAATGGTAGAACAGAGTCATCTCCAATATTAACTGGTAGAACAGAGTCATCTCCAATATTAACTGGTAGAACAGAGTCATCTCCAATATTAACTGGTAGAACAGAGTCATCTCCAGTATTAACTGGTAGAACAGAGTCATCTCCAATATTAACTGGTAGAACAGAGTCATCTCCAATATTAACTGGTAGAACAGAGTCATCTCCAATATTAACTGGTAGACCAGAGTCATCTCCAATATTAACTGGTAGAACAGAGTCATCTCCAATATTAACTGATAGAACAGAGTCATCTCCAATATTAACTGGTAGAACAGAGTCATCTCCAATATTAACTGGTAGAACAGAGTCATCTCCAATATTAACTGGTAGAACAGAGTCATCTCCAGTATTAACTGGTAGAACAGAGTCCTCTCCAATATTAACTGGTAGAACAGAGTCATCTCCAATATTAACTGGTAGAACAGAGTCATCTCTAATATTAACTGGTAGAATAGAGTCGTCTCCAGTATTAACTGGTAGAACAGAGTCATCTCCAATATTAACTGGTAGAACAGAGTCGTCTCCAATATTAACTGGTAGAAGAGAGTCATCTCCAATATTAACTGGTAGAACAGAGTCATCTCCAATATTAACTGGTAGAACAGAGTCATCTCCAATATTAACTGGTAGAACAGAGTCATCTCCAATATTAACTGATAGAACAGAGTCATCTCCAATATTAACTGGTAGAACAGAGTCATCTCCAATATTAACTGGTAGAACAGAGTCATCTAAATATTAACTGGTAGAACAGAGTCATCTCCAGTATTAACTGGTAGAACAGAGTCCTCTCCAATATTAACTGGTAGAACAGAGTCATCTCCAATATTAACTGGTAGAACAGAGTCATCTCTAATATTAACTGGTAGAATAGAGTCGTCTCCAATATTAACTGATAGAACAGAGTCGTCTCCAATATTAACTGGTAGAACAGAGTCATCTCCAATATTAACTGGTAGAACAGAGTCATCTCCAGTATTAACTGGTAGAACAGAGTCATCTCCAATATTAACTGGTAGAACAGAGTCATCTCCAATATTAACTGGTAGAACAGAGTCATCTCCAATATTAACTGGTAGAACAGAGTCGCCTCCAATATTAACTGGTAGAACAGAGTCGTCTCCAATATTAACTGGTAGAACAGAGTCGTCTCCAATATTAACTGGTAGAATAGAGTCGTCTCCAATATTAACTGGTAGAACAGAGTCATCTCCAGTATTAACTGGTAGAACAGAGTCATCTCCAATATTAACTGGTAGAACAGAGTCATCTCCAATATTAACTGGTAGAACAGAGTCATCTCCAATATTAACTGGTAGAACAGAGTCATCTCCAGTATTAACTGGTAGAACAGAGTCATCTCCAATATTAACTGGTAGAACAGAGTCATCTCCAATATTAACTGGTAGAACAGAGTCATCTCCAATATTAACTGGTAGAACAGAGTCATCTCCAGTATTAACTGGTAGAACAGAGTCATCTCCAATATTAACTGGTAGAACAGAGTCATCTCCAATATTAACTGGTAGACCAGAGTCATCTCCAATATTAACTGGTAGAACAGAGTCATCTCCAGTATTAACTGGTAGAACAGAGTCATCTCCAATATTAACTGGTAGAACAGAGTCATCTCCAATATTAACTGGTAGAACAGAGTCATCTCCAATATTAACTGGTAGACCAGAGTCATCTCCAATATTAACTGGTAGAACAGAGTCATCTCCAATATTAACTGATAGAACAGAGTCATCTCCAATATTAACTGGTAGAACAGAGTCATCTCCAATATTAACTGGTAGAACAGAGTCATCTACAATATTAACTGGTAGAACAGAGTCATCTCCAGTATTAACTGGTAGAACAGAGTCCTCTCCAATATTAACTGGTAGAACAGAGTCATCTCCAATATTAACTGGTAGAACAGAGTCATCTCTAATATTAACTGGTAGAATAGAGTCGTCTCCAATATTAACTGATAGAACAGAGTCGTCTCCAATATTAACTGGTAGAACAGAGTCGTCTCCAATATTAACTGGTAGAAGAGAGTCATCTCCAATATTAACTGGTAGAACAGAGTCATCTCCAATATTAACTGGTAGAACAGAGTCATCTCCAATATTAACTGGTAGAACAGAGTCATCTCCAATATTAACTGGTAGAACAGAGTCATCTCCAGTATTAACTGGTAGAACAGAGTCATCTCCAATATTAACTGGTAGAACAGAGTCATCTCCAATATTAACTGGTAGAACAGAGTCATCTCCAATATTAACTGGTAGAACAGAGTCATCTCCAGTATTAACTGGTAGAACAGAGTCATCTCCAATATTAACTGGTAGAACAGAGTCATCTCCAATATTAACTGGTAGAACAGAGTCATCTCCAATATTAACTGGTAGACCAGAGTCATCTCCAATATTAACTGGTAGAACAGAGTCATCTCCAATATTAACTGATAGAACAGAGTCATCTCCAATATTAACTGGTAGAACAGAGTCATCTCCAATATTAACTGGTAGAACAGAGTCATCTACAATATTAACTGGTAGAACAGAGTCATCTCCAGTATTAACTGGTAGAACAGAGTCCTCTCCAATATTAACTGGTAGAACAGAGTCATCTCCAATATTAACTGGTAGAACAGAGTCATCTCCAATATTAACTGGTAGAACAGAGTCATCTCCAATATTAACTGGTAGAACAGAGTCATCTCCAGTATTAACTGGTAGAACAGAGTCATCTCCAATATTAACTGGTAGAACAGAGTCATCTCCAATATTAACTGGTAGAACAGAGTCGTCTCCAATATTAACTGGTAGAACAGAGTCGTCTCCAATATTAACTGGTAGAAGAGAGTCATCTACAATATTAACTGGTAGAACAGAGTCATCTCCAATATTAACTGGTAGAACAGAGTCATCTCCAGTATTTACTGGTAGAACAGAGTCATCTCCAATATTAACTGGTAGAACAGAGTCATCTCCAATATTAACTGGTAGAACAGAGTCGTCTCCAATATTAACTGGTAGAACAGAGTCATCTCCAATATTAACTGGTAGAACAGAGTCATCTCCAATATTAACTGGTAGAACAGAGTCATCTCCAATATTAACTGGTAGAACAGAGTCATCTCCAATATTAACTGGTAGAACAGAGTCATCTCCAGTATTAAATGGTAGAACAGAGTCATCTCCAATATTAACTGGTAGAACAGAGTCATCTCCAATATTAACTGGTAGAACAGAGTCATCTCCAATATTAACTGGTAGAACAGAGTCATCTCCAGTATTAACTGGTAGAACAGAGTCATCTCCAATATTAACTGGTAGAACAGAGTCATCTCCAATATTAACTGGTAGAACAGAGTCATCTCCAATATTAACTGGTAGACCAGAGTCATCTCCAATATTAACTGGTAGAACAGAGTCATCTCCAATATTAACTGATAGAACAGAGTCATCTCCAATATTAACTGGTAGAACAGAGTCATCTCCAATATTAACTGGTAGAACAGAGTCATCTCCAATATTAACTGGTAGAACAGAGTCATCTCCAGTATTAACTGGTAGAACAGAGTCCTCTCCAATATTAACTGGTAGAACAGAGTCATCTCCAATATTAACTGGTAGAACAGAGTCATCTCTAATATTAACTGGTAGAATAGAGTCGTCTCCAGTATTAACTGGTAGAACAGAGTCATCTCCAATATTAACTGGTAGAACAGAGTCGTCTCCAATATTAACTGGTAGAAGAGAGTCATCTCCAATATTAACTGGTAGAACAGAGTCATCTCCAATATTAACTGGTAGAACAGAGTCATCTCCAATATTAACTGGTAGAACAGAGTCATCTCCAATATTAACTGATAGAACAGAGTCATCTCCAATATTAACTGGTAGAACAGAGTCATCTCCAATATTAACTGGTAGAACAGAGTCATCTAAATATTAACTGGTAGAACAGAGTCATCTCCAGTATTAACTGGTAGAACAGAGTCCTCTCCAATATTAACTGGTAGAACAGAGTCATCTCCAATATTAACTGGTAGAACAGAGTCATCTCTAATATTAACTGGTAGAATAGAGTCGTCTCCAATATTAACTGATAGAACAGAGTCGTCTCCAATATTAACTGGTAGAACAGAGTCATCTCCAATATTAACTGGTAGAACAGAGTCATCTCCAGTATTAACTGGTAGAACAGAGTCATCTCCAATATTAACTGGTAGAACAGAGTCATCTCCAATATTAACTGGTAGAACAGAGTCATCTCCAATATTAACTGGTAGAACAGAGTCGCCTCCAATATTAACTGGTAGAACAGAGTCGTCTCCAATATTAACTGGTAGAACAGAGTCGTCTCCAATATTAACTGGTAGAATAGAGTCGTCTCCAATATTAACTGGTAGAACAGAGTCATCTCCAGTATTAACTGGTAGAACAGAGTCATCTCCAATATTAACTGGTAGAACAGAGTCATCTCCAATATTAACTGGTAGAACAGAGTCATCTCCAATATTAACTGGTAGAACAGAGTCATCTCCAGTATTAACTGGTAGAACAGAGTCATCTCCAATATTAACTGGTAGAACAGAGTCATCTCCAATATTAACTGGTAGAACAGAGTCATCTCCAATATTAACTGGTAGAACAGAGTCATCTCCAGTATTAACTGGTAGAACAGAGTCATCTCCAATATTAACTGGTAGAACAGAGTCATCTCCAATATTAACTGGTAGACCAGAGTCATCTCCAATATTAACTGGTAGAACAGAGTCATCTCCAGTATTAACTGGTAGAACAGAGTCATCTCCAATATTAACTGGTAGAACAGAGTCATCTCCAATATTAACTGGTAGAACAGAGTCATCTCCAATATTAACTGGTAGACCAGAGTCATCTCCAATATTAACTGGTAGAACAGAGTCATCTCCAATATTAACTGATAGAACAGAGTCATCTCCAATATTAACTGGTAGAACAGAGTCATCTCCAATATTAACTGGTAGAACAGAGTCATCTACAATATTAACTGGTAGAACAGAGTCATCTCCAGTATTAACTGGTAGAACAGAGTCCTCTCCAATATTAACTGGTAGAACAGAGTCATCTCCAATATTAACTGGTAGAACAGAGTCATCTCTAATATTAACTGGTAGAATAGAGTCGTCTCCAATATTAACTGATAGAACAGAGTCGTCTCCAATATTAACTGGTAGAACAGAGTCGTCTCCAATATTAACTGGTAGAAGAGAGTCATCTCCAATATTAACTGGTAGAACAGAGTCATCTCCAATATTAACTGGTAGAACAGAGTCATCTCCAATATTAACTGGTAGAACAGAGTCATCTCCAATATTAACTGGTAGACCAGAGTCATCTCCAATATTAACTGGTAGAACAGAGTCATCTCCAATATTAACTGATAGAACAGAGTCATCTCCAATATTAACTGGTAGAACAGAGTCATCTCCAATATTAACTGGTAGAACAGAGTCATCTCCAATATTAACTGGTAGAACAGAGTCATCTCCAATATTAACTGGTAGAACAGAGTCATCTCCAATATTAACTGGTAGAACAGAGTCATCTCCAATATTAACTGGTAGAACAGAGTTATCTCCAATATTAACTGGTAGAACAGAGTCATCTCCAATATTAACAGATAGAACAGAGTCATCTCCAATATTAACTGGTAGAACAGAGTCATCTCCAATATTAACTGGTAGAACAGAGTAATCTCCAATATTAACTGGTAGAACAGAGTCATCTCCAGTATTAACTGGTAGAACAGAGTCATCTCCAATATTAACTGGTAGAACAGAGTCATCTCCAATATTAACTGGTAGAACAGAGTCATCTCCAATATTAACTGGTAGAACAGAGTCGCCTCCAATATTAACTGGTAGAACAGAGTCGTCTCCAATATTAACTGGTAGAACAGAGTCGTCTCCAATATTAACTGGTAGAAGAGAGTCATCTCCAATATTAACTGGTAGAACAGAGTCATCTCCAATATTAACTGGTAGAACAGAGTCATCTCCAGTATTAACTGGTAGAACAGAGTCATCTCCAATATTAACTGGTAGAACAGAGTCATCTCCAATATTAACTGGTAGAACAGAGTCATCTCCAATATTAACTGGTAGAACAGGGTCATCTCCAGTATTAACTGGTAGAACAGAGTCATCTCCAATATTAACTGGTAGAACAGAGTCATCTCCAATATTAACTGGTAGAACAGAGTCATCTCCAATATTAACTGGTAGAACAGAGTCATCTCCAGTATTAACTGGTAGAACAGAGTCATCTCCAATATTAACTGGTAGAACAGAGTCATCTCCAATATTAACTGGTAGAACAGAGTCATCTCCAGTATTAACTGGTAGAACAGAGTCATCTCCAATATTAACTGGTAGAACAGAGTCATCTCCAATATTAACTGGTAGAACAGAGTCATCTCCAATATTAACTGGTAGACCAGAGTCATCTCCAATATTAACTGGTAGAACAGAGTCATCTCCAATATTAACTGATAGAACAGAGTCATCTCCAATATTAACTGGTAGAACAGAGTCATCTCCAATATTAACTGGTAGAACAGAGTCATCTACAATATTAACTGGTAGAACAGAGTCATCTCCAGTATTAACTGGTAGAACAGAGTCCTCTCCAATATTAACTGGTAGAACAGAGTCATCTCCAATATTAACTGGTAGAACAGAGTCATCTCCAATATTAACTGGTAGAACAGAGTCATCTCCAATATTAACTGGTAGAACAGAGTCGCCTCCAATATTAACTGGTAGAACAGAGTCGTCTCCAATATTAACTGGTAGAACAGAGTCGTCTCCAATATTAACTGGTAGAAGAGAGTCATCTCCAATATTAACTGGTAGAACAGAGTCATCTCCAATATTAACTGGTAGAACAGAGTCATCTCCAGTATTAACTGGTAGAACAGAGTCATCTCCAATATTAACTGGTAGAACAGAGTCATCTCTAATATTAACTGGTAGAATAGAGTCGTCTCCAATATTAACTGATAGAACAGAGTCGTCTCCAATATTAACTGGTAGAACAGAGTCGTCTCCAATATTAACTGGTAGAAGAGAGTCATCTCCAATATTAACTGGTAGAACAGAGTCATCTCCAATATTAACTGGTAGAACAGAGTCATCTCCAATATTAACTGGTAGAACAGAGTCATCTCCAATATTAACTGGTAGACCAGAGTCATCTCCAATATTAACTGGTAGAACAGAGTCATCTCCAATATTAACTGATAGAACAGAGTCATCTCCAATATTAACTGGTAGAACAGAGTCATCTCCAATATTAACTGGTAGAACAGAGTCATCTCCAATATTAACTGGTAGAACAGAGTCATCTCCAATATTAACTGGTAGAACAGAGTCATCTCCAATATTAACTGGTAGAACAGAGTCATCTCCAATATTAACTGGTAGAACAGAGTTATCTCCAATATTAACTGGTAGAACAGAGTCATCTCCAATATTAACAGATAGAACAGAGTCATCTCCAATATTAACTGGTAGAACAGAGTCATCTCCAATATTAACTGGTAGAACAGAGTAATCTCCAATATTAACTGGTAGAACAGAGTCATCTCCAGTATTAACTGGTAGAACAGAGTCATCTCCAATATTAACTGGTAGAACAGAGTCATCTCCAATATTAACTGGTAGAACAGAGTCATCTCCAATATTAACTGGTAGAACAGAGTCGCCTCCAATATTAACTGGTAGAACAGAGTCGTCTCCAATATTAACTGGTAGAACAGAGTCGTCTCCAATATTAACTGGTAGAAGAGAGTCATCTCCAATATTAACTGGTAGAACAGAGTCATCTCCAATATTAACTGGTAGAACAGAGTCATCTCCAGTATTAACTGGTAGAACAGAGTCATCTCCAATATTAACTGGTAGAACAGAGTCATCTCCAATATTAACTGGTAGAACAGAGTCATCTCCAATATTAACTGGTAGAACAGGGTCATCTCCAGTATTAACTGGTAGAACAGAGTCATCTCCAATATTAACTGGTAGAACAGAGTCATCTCCAATATTAACTGGTAGAACAGAGTCATCTCCAATATTAACTGGTAGAACAGAGTCATCTCCAGTATTAACTGGTAGAACAGAGTCATCTCCAATATTAACTGGTAGAACAGAGTCATCTCCAATATTAACTGGTAGAACA